>NW_019394164.1:106917-171013 GCF_000648675.2 Cimex lectularius | reverse complement strand
CGAACTCACGATCTTCGGCTTGATACGCCGCTGCTCTACCACTTGAGCTATCGTGACCTCGATCCACTCGGACACCAACTTCCCATCTCAACCGCACCTTTTTGAATTTTCCCTCCTTTTTGCCATTTTTCAAATGCCGTGTAATCGGGTTGGATTCTTAGATTCTGGATAATCTTACATTCTAATTCGCCCTATGATAGCCTGATTTGGGCAGAGAAGGCTGATGCTTCTGGAAAGAAAAAAGTTAGAATGGTAATTGACCACAGAAAACTTAATCATAAAACAAGAAAAAAAATTTCACTAATCAAAACATTAAGACTCTCTTTAGTAGCATATAATCATTCCATAATTTCAAATCTAAAAATGACTCCTAATGAAATTATTTCGGACCATCACAAAACTCATACGCAGAAGACGTTATCCTAGAACAGAAAGTTAAAGAATACCACGACAACAGAGAACTTGTAATTAAAACAATAAGAAAAATCAAAAATGAAAAGACAACAGAACGCTTAAATTGAATCAAACCCGAGAAAACAAAGAAATGAAATTTATATACGAGACCAACAGTTTAGAAAAGCCAAACCTGAAGTTGCAAAACGGGAACTATTCTCAAGATACAAAACTAGCCATAATTCAAAGGAAACAATGTAAAATTCACCACAATCTTATAAGGAGACCACAGAAATTTTCAGGAAACCCTGTATCTGTTACGGATGAGGACGTGGCTCGCACTGCTTCTCCTGACATAAGCGAAACGAGCCAGACCAGTCGAAATAATTGACTTGACGAATGGACCTGGCATTGTTGCTATTCAACTACCGCAGGCACACATGGTAGATAAATACTATACATTCATACATGTAATTGACTTAAATGTACTAAAAAATGAATTAAAATGTACACGATACCTAATAAACATAAACTGAACGAATCAGATCGATTTGGGCACTATATCGATACACAAAAAAGGAAATTGTTCATTTAATTAACAGTGAAACCAAAACTAAAATAGAAATGATAAATGGTGGAGTTAGTGTGGTGTTCAATCCTTTTTTAAAAAGATAGTTCCGACTCACAGTAAGTTGTTTTGCAACGATCGGGATTTCGAGCATTTTAGCTCATCATCAGGTTGAAGGACTTCTACAACCANAATATTATTAAATTACTATAAAAATAATAACAATTAAAATAAATTAGTTTAATTATTTAGATGTTTGATATTATTTATGTACATATTTAAAATGGGTAACACTCTTGTATTTAGATTTGAATTGAAATTATGTTTTGTTTCTTTTAGATGGTCCTTAAATTAAAAAAATTTGCTCGATTTAGGCAGGTGTTCTTTTACTCTTGTTTTTATTTCTCTACCGCTTTGTCCTATATATTTAATATCACAATCATTACAATTGAGTTGGTAAACCCCGCTTTTTGCCAAGTTGTCTACTTTGTCTTTAGGTTTTGAGAGGACGTTTTTAAGTGAACCCGTACTTCTAAAAGCTAGTCTAAAACCTTCTTGTTTAAAAATTTTACGACGCTATGTAGACGATATTTTATGCGTATGGTCGGGAACATTAGAGGAGGCTCTCAAAGAATTCCTGTAACTAATTAATTCTCTACACCGTAATATGAATTTTACATTGGAAATTGGCAAAGATGGTTGATTGAACTTTTTAGACCTAAAACTGTCCATAATAAACAACCTAATAGAAATAGACGTATATAGAAAACCCACAACTACAGACACTATGATACCAGCGGATTCTTCCCCCCCATGGTCCCAAAAGGCTAATGGTTTCATTTGGCTCATAGACCGGATGTTAAAACTTCCGCTAGCACCTGATAACTATAAAAAAGAATTAAAAACTATTAAAACCTTAGCAAAAAACAACGGGTATCAAGAAATATTTATTGATAGGTTGCTAGTTAAAAGAATAAAAAAATTAACTTTAAACGAATCAACAATAGGACTCAGCCACCCCACCACAAATGAATCATTAGGTTTCCGCTGTTTGCCATACATTGGTGAATTATCGGAAAAAGTTAGTAAAATTCTGCATAAATCAAAAATATTTATTTAATACAATATTTCCAATTGTATATAACAAATAATAGTAATAAAAAATAACCAAAAAAGAAGTGTGAATACCTAAAACATAAAATTGCTTTCAAGTTTATTAAATTTATTCGTTATCAAGGGGAACATGGCCGAGTTGTTAATGTGTCTCCCGGCTATACAAGACACAAGACGTAATGCCTATAAAAAAAAGTGCATTATACACTGACACCCAAAAAATACCACCCAACTGATTTTTTTTTTCATTTTCTCGATAAAAAAAAATTCTGCCCTTAATTTGTCTCATTATTTTTGGCAATAAATATTTGTTTATGCTATGTTTTAAATTGGGAATATAACGTAGACGTAAATACATTTTATCCAAAACAAGGATAAAGGATTTTTCAATGTTTACTTTTTAAGGAATTTAAAATGTTTATTCAGTCTCTTTTGACTTCTGATGCAATAAACTGTTTAATTTTTATTTTTGTTTTCTTAATTTTAATTTTTAAACTTAAAAATGCCATTTAGTGCTGAGGATGTTGCGAGTGGTGTGGCACTTACTGATGATGGATATTCCATCTGGTATGCGTCTTACTGTTGTTCAAGCGATTCATCTGCTCCAGTTCGAGGTATCCAAATTTCTGAACGCACTGCTCGAAGAAGAATAAATCAGTATGGACCGATGGCTTTTCGCCCCGTAAGAGGACTTGGGGGGTGAACCGCGGGAAGGTAACACGTTCAATATAGCCACGTGCTAACCGGCGTTTTAAAAATCACGTCTTTTACTCGATTCAACCGAAGTTTTCCACTCTGATGAGTGGAAAACAAGAGTCTAACCCTGTGAAGGAGTTAGAGAAGGAGAGGAGGCGGAATAAGGACGAGATGGAGCAGACAACGANCTTCTAGGGATGGGGTACGGGCCTACTCAGGCTTTTAACCCCTCGGGTCCTGGTCGCCCGCCCTGTGTAATATATAAGAGGACGAGAATTGAACACACAGAGTTGCACGGCTCGCATTTTCTCGAGACATGAGGTTCCCGAGTACTCGTCGTCACAAGACTAGAGAATGTTTAGCGTCCGCACCTGGCCTATTCGGCCTTATCGGACGTTTTGATTGTCAAGATGAGAGCTGACGCACCTCCGCATACGACGGAAGAGGGATACCGCCGCAGCATTGGTGTAGAGGCGTCCCAGCCCCTAAGGGCCAAAACAACCTCGCTCTCCGCTCGCCCACTCCGAATGGTCGGGCCCGCATTGTGCATCGGGTCGTATGCCGCGCGCAAAGAGCTAACAAGCCGAAATACATCAGCCTGTTCTCCCGCGCACGCCCTAGATAGAAAAAGAGACTCTATCTCCAAGAGTATTGGGGCTTCCCATAGCGTAGAAACTACCGGATTCGCCCCGGCCGCGGTTTTGTTTTAAGTGGAATTGCTAACCACCCCCTAGACAACCACTGCCTACGGTAAACCCTCCTGTCGAGCTCAGCCTACACCAGCCATGCGCATTCGACGGACGGCGTAGGCTCAGCCTAGTTGGTCCGATTCTTCGCTTCCCCAAGGGTACCACGCCGGACAAACGCACAACAATGCAAAACATACTCGAGTCAGAGACACCGATTCACTACCCATTTCCGTTCGCTTACTCATGCATTCGAGGGACTATTCAGCATGATCAACGCATCCTCAACGCTTACACGCTGTCGTCCGGTCGCAACGTCTCCCGTGAGGCCGGGGGTAATTACGCTGGCCATATGCAAGCTTCACGAAGGTCACAGATAGAAGACAGCCTCTGTCTAAGTTCCCGCCAGGGGCGTCACCACGCGCCACCACGAATCTCTTCCCAGTGTAACTAGTGCTGAATTTGGAAGGCTTAGTTACCCCGTGGTTCAGATGGCCATACACCCTCCCCCGTCTATGCAGACAGGACCTAGTGCACTGGCCTTCGTGTGACTCTGCTAAGGCACCCGCCGCCCATGCTGACCCCAAGCCGACCCGAGTACAGCTTGTGATTTAGACAGCCCTCTGGGCTGCACCTTTATTTTGTGCCCGGATACCCCCTTTGCAACCAAGGGTTGGGAGGGGTTACAGGATAGAATGAAGGAACCCGGATTGAGAAAAAGGGCCGTGGATGAGAACACGAGGTGAGCCGTTTCGGGGTCTCGAGTCTCACACCACACTATACCACCCGTCCTCGTCGTAGTTCCACACATAGTGGGCCACGACTCCCGGGGTGGGTTTTTAAATCCATCCCTAATCCATTTCTCGAGACACACAGCCATTGGTCTTTGGTCGATTGGTCTGCTGTACTTTTTGCAGATGAGTGTAGATTTGGTCTTTGTTGTCTTGTCTTTGACGGCCACTTTCTATGTGGATCAAATTTTGGAACATCTGCCTATCCTCGATGAAATCAGCGACAATCCTGTTTTAATGCACGATAACGCCCGACACAATTATTAAACGTTAAAAAACGTGAAACTTTTATTGATATATAAAAATATATACACAGCAAGTTATATTACAAGTGGGCGGAATTTTTGCTTGTCAGTGTAATTATTTTAGTAAAATGCAAATATGTGCAAAGTGCAAACGGTTTTTCTTCATGTACTTGATGTACTTGGTTTTACCAGCCTTTAAAACTATCGCACATTAACTGGTTGACTGATTTCTTCTACAGATTTGATTAACGTTGTGTAATAATGAAAATTTAGGCAGTGATAAGCCATTTATTTCTAAGAATAAGTAGGAGGAACATTAGGTCTAATTTTATGTCATTCACTGCCATTCTCTCAAGTCGTTCCGTTCACCCATCTCCGACTTATTGACAATGAAGCCGGTTTGCTTAGCCGGCGTGAAAGCGCCGGCATATCTGGAAGTGCGGTTTAGAAAATTATTAGCTTTTCCCTCTTCAATGCCCTCGGATACGCTGATAGGTAGATATCAGGATTCCGTAAACTGAATGCTAATACACTCCCAAAATAATGCATAACTCCGGTTGTTAAATCACGACTTTAATTTTATACACAATGAGAAATGTCCTTCGATGAAGCAGATTTACAACATGATATTTGATCAAAAGTTCAATTTAACTCAGGATAATTTTCATCTGCGTTTGAAAAGTTTTACACTTATTGATTTCTATGTAGGACGCCGACTTGTCTTACTCTGAGTATTGGCCACACCTCACTCTTAAGCAGCCATAAATTAAATATGATTCCGGGAAAAGGCATTATGGCTTAGTCTTCCATAGAACTTTCCTTTGTTCTCGCAATGAGGCTGCGTAAATTTCCTTCCATGAATGGAAGACTACTTTTTTATTTGGGGTATGATATCCGAGGTCGATCTGCTTTTTCGTTTCCCGTTACCCCAGCATGTCCTTTTATCTATTTACTTGCGGTAGAACTGATTGGGAAATTGTTGACTCCGCAAAGCTGCGTTAAACTAGGAGGAATGCACTTCATTGTATTGAAAACTCTTTGGTTGAACAGAATTCAATATAAATCCTTACGCTCGTGTCTAGGGGCTTTGACGTCTACACCGACCCTTCTATTAGAAGCTAAAAATCCCCCCTTGAAATTAGAAGGTACAAATTTATGAGAAAGATACTGGTGAAAAGATTAATGACAAACCACCAACCCCCTTATGGCCCAGATGTCAACACTAACCGGGGATATACTGACAAACAGATTCTGGGGTAAGAAGAGAACACCACTTGTAAATGTGGCTGTTTTGGGAGTTTGCGCCGAAAATTAATTCGAACTTCAAAAAAATCCATTGAACTATCGATGTATAACCTTTAGTACTTTGGAGCAATTAGGAAATTCACAATAAGACCTAACTTCCTAAAACATGAGAATGACAGTTCAAAATCTCAGAAATTACACGTAATGCTGAACTCCACGTTTCCAGAAACCTACACATATACACGGATAGCACTAAAAATGAAACTGGGGTAGCATTTACCGATGTATACAACAAACTGAATGACCTACTGCCAAAAGCCCAATAATAATATTAACAATAAGATAACTAACGACTGAATATATTCCTTGTGAGGAACTACAGTACGTTATGCACTGTTATTCAACTTGATTCGAATCTCAATATTAACAATTATCATATTTCATTAATTTATTCATGCCATCCTTGAAATTACTGCTGGGCGATATTTCATGGGGGAGGATTTTGCAGTATGTATTCTGAATATAATGTCCCAAACTGGCTATCAAAAACTTTTACTTTCCTTGTGTTAAAAATTGAAAGACCTCGGAACAATGGCATTAATGAAAATGTAAATTATTAGTTATGTGGGTAAAACGTCAAATACACAGATGGACAAAATAAACGCATCACCTTTAAATTTTAATGTATTTATGTTTATTCCTATTTTACATAGTAAAGATAGGTTTGGTTGTAAAATAAGACATTTAAAAAGAAAATGTTTATTACATAATTATACAAAGAACGATTATTTAGTAAAGAAAAAATGTAAGGAATTCTTTCTTATTCATAAAGATAATGATCACGTTTCCAACTTTTCTAGGGTGTTAGGAAGTGAGTTTGACCGTCTTCATATAAGTCGGTCCCAAAAGTTCGATTGGGTTCACATTTGGACTTTGAGCTGGCCACACAAGCAGTCAATTCAAACCTCACTCAGGTAGTCATCCACTTACGTGCTCTATGGGGCCTAGCATCATCTAGGCATGCATTAGCAAGAATCTCTCGACCATGTGGGGGACACATGTTCTTTGATTATTTCTTGTATACTGTAATGCCACCTAAAGGAACCATACCTTTCTCCTGTGCGTCTCCATACGAAACTACACCCATCTGAGGCTTTGAGGACAACTCTCACCTTATCTGTAAAAAGAACTCGTCCCTATTCTTCCAGTGCGAATGTCTGGCCGTTTTATGAGCTGTGGTAAAAAGAGGTCCATGAGCCGGTGTCGCTCCCTAAGGTTTTTTCATTGAGCATTCTTCTTACAATACAGGAGAAAATCGAAACATTTCGGACTTGTCTTATCAGATTTCTTATCTCATTTCCCGTAATGCTGCGGNTCGAACCTGTCCTGTCCTTCTAGTGTGAAGCCCTGTTTCTCTGAAACGCCGAAGAACCCTTCTTATTTATTTCTTTTTATTTTTACGAGGGTTCGCAACAGCAGAGGTTATATTAATCCTCGGGGTGCCAGTGTTTTTGAAAAAGAGCCCATTTGTAAACATGTTGGGTTCAATTGCAGGGCCGCTGGATTCGAACCGGAGACCATTACCCTACAGTGATGGGTGCCGTGTCAACGTCTAAACTGTTGCGGCCACCGACGTCCCCCTCCATAAATAGTTTTATCAATACTTGAAATGTGATTTGATAAAAACCGAAAGAAACGCTTCTTGTCATAAGACCCACAAAATAAAAATTCTCATAACATATGTTCTGATACATCTCCAAAATTGTAATAATTTGTACTCATATCCGTTTTATAACATACGCGTCTCTCGAGTCAATAACCGATGTTACACTGCTTCAGCTAAACTATTCAAACTTTGTAATATAACAGGATATCGAATTGGTGTGCGTCCACCGTTGATATTATGACCGCTCCAAAGCGTACAGAGTTAAATTGATCAATCAGGAGATACTTTCCACACCTCGCATCATCCATCTACTTGTAAGTTCTGTTTTTACTAAATTTAATTGTAGAATTTTCTTTAAAAAAATGAAATTTAGGTACGGGGCTAAACATTACAACAATGATTTTTTTTTAGAATAATTTATTTGTAGCCTCGACATGAATATTAGAAATATGTGAGTATATGGTGTATTTTCTCCTGGTCACGACACTGACACCTTGGCCAGCACTGCCCGTAGAACGTAGGTTAAGCCAATGATGGTTCTCAATATGGGAGATTATGGGGAGAGGTCTCGAGGCCATACTCGTTTAAGGAGGTGTGGCTTTTTTTAAGAATGGGAAAAGGTTTGACAATACATTTAGAATGGATCGAATGCTTGTGGAACGTTTTAGAGCGGGATGGCATGACCGCAGACAAAAGGACTGTTAAGGTCATTGTGAATAGTAATGGTAGTGACGTAATAAGTAATTTGGACAGTCTGAGGATTTTTGATTTAAAGGATTGGATGCGCTGATATTGGATGATTTGGCCGAACCCCAAAGTTTCACCCCGTATGCTCAAAGATGTCGCAGTATTGTCTCGTAAAAGTTTCTTGAATATTGAACGTCAAAACAGATTTCGTCTTTCAAAGTTTTTGTAGTTTGTCCCAGTCTGTTAAGTTGTTGTCACTTAATCTTATATCGGAATTTCAAACAGTCTGCTATCTAGTCATGTATAGTTCGAAATATCAATTAGTGGAAATTGGTAGCTCCTTATTATACAAGGACACTATAAACCATAGAGGGAAGAAAGTTTTTTATTTCCCACTGGAAATGTGCACTGTATACATTTTTTTTTCATTCAGTTTGGAAGCCATCGTCGTTTTAGGTGGCGTGTTCTAAGAATGGGGAAGTGTTGATAAGGGTTTGAAAATATGGTTAGAATGGATAGAAAGATTGATGTGGAACGTTTAGTAAAGGGATGGCATCACCTCAGACAAAAAGCCATGTTAAAGTCAGTGTGGATAGTGAAAATAGTGACGTAGTAAGTAGCTTTGACGGTCTGAGGAATTTTCATTTGAAAGATTAGATGTAATATTGTATATAATAATATATATAATAATGTATAATGGATGACTTGTCAGAACCCCACCGTTCCGCCCCGTATGTGCAGAAAGTCTATTTTGACGGTCAAAACAGATTTCGTCCTTAAAAGTCTTTGTAACTTATCTAAATCGTAAAGTTGTTGTCTTTTATATCTTTTATGAAGATTGTACGTCTGCCTATGTACTTAGTATGTGACTTGAGAGGAAATTGGATTTTTCAATGTAAATGTCAATTTGCTCATGTAGTGCAGTTCCCTTCTTTTCGAATCAGTCTTAGATAAAGTCAAGGCGCTCTTCGTTGGTGTAGGTTGCTTGGTGGTGGGATGGGTAGATGTAATATTATGTATAGTAATACATATAATGATGTATAATGGATGACTTGTCAGAACGCAGATGACTTTCCGGGGGCCGGTAACCCACGCTCTCCGCTTGTCCACTCCGAATGGTCGGGCCCGCATTGTGCGTCGGGTCGTACGCCGCACGCGAGGGGCTAACGGGCCAAAATCCATCAGCCCGTCCCCCCCCCTCGCGTACTCCCTAGATAGAGAAGGCCACTCTATCTCTCTGAGTATAGAGGCTCCCCCAGGGTAGAAACTTCCGGGAACGCCCCGGCAGCGGTTTTAGTTTAAAGTGGAATTGCTACCCACCCCCTAGATGAGCATTGTCTACGGTAAAAGTCTCTTATCGAGCTCAGCACGCATTCGCGGGACGCCATAGGTCTAGCCTAGGTGGTCCGATCCTTCGCTTCCCCAAGGGTACCAGGCCGGTCATACGCACAACAATGCAAAGCATACTCGAGTCAAAGACGCCGACTCACTACCCGCTTCCATCCGCTTACTTACGCATTCGAGGGACTGTAGCATGATCATTACGTCCTCAACGCTTACATGCTGTCGTCCGGTCGCAACGTCTCCCGTGAGGACCAGGGGTTACTACGTTGGCCATACGCAAGCTTCACGAAAGAGAACCCAGATGACTTGTCATGGGTATAAAGGATGGGACAATGCCCCGTTGTAGAACTCCGGCTTGGATTGTATTAGTCTGAAATCTGAGTTTTATTTGCCGCACCTCACTATTAAGCAGGGGTGAGTTAAGGATCCAGGAAAAGGTAATAATGGGTGGGTATGAAGTTTTTAATTTATAAAGGATGCCAGGGTGACAGCCCCTTCAAAAGTCTGGTCCACATCCATAACACATCCAAGCGTCTTTGTCCTTTAGAGTGAAGGAAACGGTTTCAACGACTCTGATATCTTCCTCGATCGTGGATTAATGTTGACGCAATCCAAACGGGTGCGAAGAAATTATTCTAAGTGGATCTAGGATGGTTGCTAAACGTTTTAAAGGAATCTTTTGAGGATTTTGAACGTCACAGGAAGAAGACTGTAGGAGGTTGTTGTTATGAGCATTGCTAGGGAGTCTATGGACTCGTGAAAAAAAGTTAGGAAGTATAGTGGAGATATAAAATTTTTAATGAGAATAATTTGAGAAATAAATAATTGTATGTAAAGTAATTTTCTGCTATGTAAGATGGAATTGTTCATAAGAAGTCTTTATGTACATTCGAGATATTTGATAAAAAGAGATACCAGATCCTTGAGACCGCATGGGATATGTCAGAATAATGGAAAGCCACCCTTACTTGTTTACGAGAATAAGGCCGAGCAATTTAAGGCTTATTGGCTTGCATTAAGCCTTGCCTTCAACGTGCTAGGAGTTTAGTGACCCTGTAACTGTAAAAATGAAGCAGTGGAAATCTGCTAATAAAGCGCCTCAGATTTTGCGTTTTACCGCAGTTTTATTTTTACAATACCATTTATAGAAACTGAACAATCCACAAGGATTTTAACCGAGTTTAAAACACTTATAAAAATCTAACGCTCTATTATTTAACAAAAATCTAATCATATATCTTGTATGAAATTTTGTTTGAACGGCCAGCCATAAATTTACATCTTTTTGGGGAAGTTTATGAACAAGTTCATCTCGAATTCAGGCCGATGTTGTTGTAAGCACTGGCTAAACGGCTGGCGCCATTTAGCCATTTATGCGAGCGGTACATAAAACAAGACTCCTGTGAATGTGCTTGCATTTTTACGACCTTACTTCGAAAGACACATAAAGGCGAATTGCTTGAAATCCTACCAAACAAAAAACTGGACGTGAATCTTAATGAAACTCACAATTTTTGAAATATTCACGGTTCGTTCTTACGTTGTAAAAGTTTTATTTTATGAATCATTTGTGCATTATGCCATAAGCGTCAAAGCTTGTGTTTACATTGAAGTAGTTAATCGTAATAGTTTAATTTTACTTTTGTAAACAACCAAAAACATAGGCACTTTACAACGTAAACGCAAACAAATAACAAAAATATATAACAAATTTGAACGGATTCGAACTCTGAACCACATGCGTGGGGGCGCGTGGGACGTCTTAATAACTCAGCCACCAAAAGAACATCCAAATATGTATAAAATAAGAAACGAATATATAAACTATGAAACACACCAAATAAGCAAAATATCCATCAAATCATTAACCTACCAATAAAGTCAAGTATACGAAAAAACTAATTCCTAATTTCGCCATTAATAATCATTCCGGTTTGACTATTCTCACTGAACTTTAAATCAAATAAAAAAACTTTATCATAAGTTTATCATCTACAAACATCTATTTATGTATACTGANACACGCACACACATACACATATCCAACTAACCACCTATTCATATTATCCATATATCCATATTCCCACCTATCCATATATCTATCAACTATCCATCTACCCGAAACACCAACTGGGTGAGATACAGAGAGTTACAGGGGGGGGGGGGAATACACTAACTACAATGGCTAACATTAAAAGCACTCACAATATTGAGTTCTTACTTCTAAACAAATACAAGAAGCTATAATAAACTCATATCAGTAAGCCTTCCTACAAACCAACTTCACCAAATAAAAGAGAATCTGCTGGTGTAATGGCAATCTGGTGGCACTAAGAAAGAAAACTCGCAAATTCTGGAATAGAGAGAGAGAAACGGGAATACTTAAAAAGTAGAGTAAAACCTTAACATTAGGGAAAGTAAAAAGGCAAAACTGGGAGTCGTAGAGGAAATATTGCAAAGAAATTGATAACATCACTGAAGCAAGTAGACACCGCAAAATCCTTGCCAAAGACCCTATGAACCTGAATTTGGGAGGCAAGCATAAAATCCTTTAAAAATCATCTTGTGAGAACTTGGGACTCACGTCCGCTTTCCTTCGAGGAACTGAGTACCATAGCGAGCAGAATAGAAGCCCTGCTTAATTCCCGGCCACTACATCTGTTATCTGCCGGTCCTGATGACTACGACGTTTTGCCGCATTTTCTCATTGGTGCGCCCTTATTTTCGATGTTGTAATGGATGTCGCTGATTATATTAATATGACAAACCTCAAAATGGTCATAGTACATATATCTACATCCATCTATTCATTTACACACACACACACACACACACACACACACACACACACACACACACACACACACACACACACACACACACACACACATATATATATATATATATATACATACAATATATACATCTATTCATCATTCCACGTTATCCACCATGCATATACACATCTTACAATCTCTCACTCACTCTCTCTCTCTCGCTCGCTCTCTTTCTTTCTTTCTTTCTCTCTCTCTCTCTCTCTTTCTTTCTCTCTCTCTCCCTCCCTCCCACCCCTCTCTCTATCGCGCGCGCGCGCTCTCGCTCTCTTCACTTTAGTCCTCGAGACCAAATCTTGAGAGATTATGTAAATAAAGCGATATCAATCAATCAATCTCTCTTTCTTTCTCTCTCTCTCCCTCTCTCTCTCTCTCTCTCACTCCATCTCTCTCTCTCTCTTCTTTGTTTTTTTCGTTTTCTCTCCATTTATTTAGTTTTATTTCTGACTAGATCTCTCTTTTCAATGACACTTTTATGCATGTTGGAGGAATTTAAGCAATGTAAATATTAATATACAATTAATTAAGGTTTTTAGTTGAGATGAAAAAAAGCTAATGGCACGAGAGGGATTCGAACCCACGACCTTCGGCTTGATACGCCCGCTGCTCTTCCACCTGAGCTATCGTGACCTCGATCCACTCGGACATCAACTCCCCATCTCAACCCCACCTTATGAGTTGAAAAATGGCAAAAGGAGGGAAAACTCATAATGAGCTTTTTTTCATCTCAACTAAAAACCTTAATTAATTGTATAGTATTAACTGGTCAAGCGGACCACGAAATTAGTGAATTTAAGGAAGTAAATATTAATAACCTAGCCACAATAACTTAAGGAGTGAAATCAAGTCATTCATCTTTCATGTCATTCACGCAAAAGTGAGAAAACACAGTTAACATGTCGTAATCCGAACACTTTATGTCAAAGTAATTTACACCTTAACATTAATTAGCGAGTATTAGACTGTTTAACAATCTGACGGTTTTTTCCATATTCTAACGAGATTAAGTCCTGTTTACAAATTAAGAGGAGAAAAAGTGTTAAATGATCTCCAACTTCTTATCTTCTTTGAAATAAAAACCTCCGGACTCGCAAGTTAACTTTTATCATTTGTGCTAATCCTACTAGCTTTATCGTGTTTCCGAGTTAATCTAATTTAATTTTTTCTCACTTTGATTAATGTTTTTAATTGTGTAGCCTCTACCTTAAAGAGCCTTGTTAAATTTTTCTGTAGTTATTTAAAATTAAAATGCATTTGTTAGAGATAGCTTTAAACAAAAACATAGAATAAAAGGAGCACTTCGTATGAAAATCAATGAAATTTCGTTGATCCAAAAACTTTACCTTATTATACTTATTTTAATTAAGCATCTGTCTACTAGAACATTTAAAATTTTAGAGTTTGATGCTTAAATCGAAAGTACAAACCCCTCTGAAAAATTGATGCGTGTCAAAATTGAAATCCATTTGGTAGAGATGGGGTAAAACGAAAACATATGAAAAAAGTTTGCCAAGGTGGGCAGCACAGCTTCCTCACATTTTTACCATGCGCAATCAAACCATTACCGCGAAATCAATGAAATTGTTATGTTTCATGTTATGTCCCTAGAGACAAAATAGTTTATACGGCATGCGTCATATCCCAGTACAAATATACCACAAAAATTCAAGGCAACGGAATAATATTTAATGAGATACGTCTACGGGATTTTACATTTGCGCAAACCCATGCACTAGATCAATCCAAACATTACAACTACAGTCACTTTTCCACGGAAAAGGAAACTTGATCGCATGAGGGAAATAACACTCAATAACACTGTGATAGAAATCAAAAATGAATTCAAATATCTGGGCATCACACTAGATAAAATACTAACATTTAAGAAACACATCAGCTCTATCATCACAATGGCGACACGAGCTTTGATGGTGTGCAGAAGAATAGCAGGAAGAAACTGGGGATGCAGACCAGAAACCCTGTTATGGATGTACACCATGATGGTAAGACCTTTACTTACATACGGAGCTATAGCCTGGGATGATAAAGCAGAACAAATAACCAAAAGGAAAGAACGAACAAAAATACAGAGACTTGCGTGCATCTGCGTAACGGGAGCAATGAGAACATGTCCTACAATTAGCATGGAAAAGATACCAGGATTAATTCTCCTACATCACATGGTAGAAAGGACAGCACAGAAAACCATCATCAACTTTATCAGAGAGAAACCTCCAACAGGAATAAAACTGAAATGGAGAGACAGTAACAAACTATGGAAAGACCATCACTCATGGCTCCAAGAGACGTCATGAACAGGATGTTTGAATTATCCAAAAATTCCGACTATATCTGGGTACCAAAAAAGAGTGGGAAAGAAAAGGAAATAACTCCTTCAAAAATGGCACCATCCTCTGGTACATAGATGGATCTAGAACACAAGAAGGTACGGGGGTAGGAGTATTTGGATCCGGAACCAAATACTCAGAACCCATGGGAAAACACACCAGTATCTTCCAAGCTGAGATTCATGCAATTGAAAGATGTACCCAATTCAATCTATGTAAAGGGTACAAAAACAATAATATAGCTATCATGTCAGATAGCCAAGCAGCCAACAAAGCACTAAACTCAAGGATGGTGCTGAACTGCAAAACCAAATTAAACATATTAGGTATGCAGAATAAAGTCAGCCTCTGCTGGGTCCGAGGACACATGGGAGTAGAAGGCAACGAGAAAGCGGACACCCTTGCAAGGAAATGGGCTGCTACACCGCTGATAGGATCCGAACCCTTCTGTGGCATAGGAATCCACACTATTAACGAATATCTCAGACAGAAGGACAAAACAAAAATGAAGGAACGATGTAATTCACTCATTGGACATAAGCAATCCAAGAATCTTCTAACCAATTTTGGTAAGAAAGAAATCACAGAATGTGTCAAAGGAAGCAAGAATCCTAACAGGATTCCTAACAGGACACTGCAGACTAAACGGACAGAAAATTGGAACAATCCAAGATGGCACATGTAGATTCTGCAAGGAGGCAGAAGAGACACCAACACATTTACTAACAAACTGCGGAGCTAAGTTGGCCCGCAGGAGGAAATGTTTTGGGATGTATAATGTGACCATAGAAGAGCTTCAACCACTGAAACCGGGCCTATTAATCAAATTTCTTGATGAAATAGGACTCACCGATGTGCTTTAGGCAGATACAATAGCTCTTAAAGGGCGCAGTATACCATACCCTGGAAAAATTACATCTACATCTACATCATCTACCCATCTACCCGGCACTACCGTCAATCCGATTGCCATTGGGGCTTACTAGATGACACATCATTCAATCCTTGAAAATTTCATATAAATACAAAAAGAAAGAAACTTGTTCAGAAACGTTTCAAACGCAAAATGCTATTGGAAATTTTGATTTTGGCGGGCAACATGTTTTTCGTCTTTCCACATGGCTTCCCTACGGTATTTCTGAACCAAAAATATCACTTCTTCCGAAAATCAGCCTAATTACAGTTGGTGCCAAAACTTAACCATTGTTTTAATAACAACTGCGTTTACAAATTATCAGTATTCAAATACAAATATATAATATTAAAAAATGTGCTGTAATAGATTAAATAGATTTTGAGAAAATCCTAACCAAAAATGACAACATTATAGCCATTCTTTAAACATTTAAATGGCCTAAAGGAATTGCTGAAATGCATGAAAATTTTAGAGTTTGATGCTTAAACCGAAAAGGAAACGAAGATTTTTTTAATAAAACCTTTTCCTTCGAATTATTAGTATACCAATCCAATTATAATAAAAAAGATTGGTTGTAATAGACAAAATAGATTTTCAGAAAAACCTACCGAATAATGCAATTTTTTGGCCATCCTTTGAACATCGTTACTGACCTACATATAATGTTGATATAATAAAATATTACAGTTTGATGCTTATACAGAAAGCACATACACTTTTGACTAAGAAAGGCCAAAAATTAAATTCTTCTTTTAATTTCCTAAATAGAAATGAATACATCATTGAGCAATTGAAAATTTCTATACGGGGTTTAGAGCCGCTAACTTTGGGCGCTTCCGGTCTGTAAATACATGGTGTGGAGTACTGAGAGATTACATAATAAATTCCACATTGTTTAGAAATGCCATTATCTGTGCAAATGTACGCAGATTTAATTGAACAAACGTAGCCATCACACTTCGGTCCCTGCGTTTTGAAACTTTACGATGTAAGCGAATAAATTAATTGTATTGAAATACCTTACTATGTGGATCGACTGATGACGTTCTATAAATAATTTAACTTATTATTCTTGATGAGGATATGTAAAATTATGTCAATGTCAGTGTAAAGGAAGAGGAAACTATTTTAATTTACATTTGTAATTCAGCATATCAAAAGCGAACCTGGATCATATGCCATATCACGAAATAAACAAATGAACGTTCCCTCTGGTTTATTGAGTTTTTCTTTCATTATTTGTAATAAAAAAATTGCATAGCATGCTTAGATAAATTGTCCTCTTGGGAGAATTAAATGAAGGTTTGGCATTTCTCTTGATCCAGGTAACACTGGTCGGTGGCAAATTTTAAAGAATCAACTAAGCATAAGAAATTTTATGAATTTGTAAACCTAAATTTCCGTCAAATTAAGACTCGACACGCCGAAGCTTCTCGAACCATTAAATGCCCTAGTTTTATTTGGGTGTTTTCTTCTGTTAGAAATGAAATGTTACAAACCCTTTCAAAGCCTACATAATCATCTTTGTCTTCATCTTCAGTATTGAACGTATGAACCTGAAAAACTCTTTCCATGGAGTTCTTACAAGAACAAAGAAGCGAGGCCGCGACTGAATGGAAGATAAAGACGGTAATTAATCAAATTTCTAACGAACACGCTACAAGTTTTTGGTCAACATTTCTTAACGTGATAGAAAAAAATCCGTTCCTTTATTAAGCTATTACGGTTGTTAATAAGAACCTAATGTCTAGTAAAGATAGATCAGAATTGTCGTATTTGTCAGAAAAAATCGATAAAGTATGGTTTTGATACACATTTCAACGTCATAAAAATTCCACAATAAAAATACTTCGTAAATATCTGAGTAAACATGTTTCGAGTTAAAAAAGATTAGAAAAATGGTGAAAATAAGAACAAGCTAAACAAAAATTACTATCCGGTACTATATAACTTCAAACAAGAAAAAACAAAATGACTAAATTAAGAAATTCTAAGAATTCTAAATAATAAATAACAAAAATTTTAAGCAAACGTTCCAAATATCTACATCCTTAAAAAATAAAAATCTGACTTTTTTAAAGTTTAATTTGATTTCATCGAAGTGATACATTTTCTTACTATCGATGAATAATTTCAACAAATATACACAATGTCCGTTGAACATACGTTAACACTTCGCAAGGATATACAAAAAAATTAAGGTTTTTAGTTGAGATAAAAAAGTCAATGGCAAGAGCGGGATTCGAACCCACGATCTTCGGCTAGATACGCCGCTGCTCTACCACTTGAGCTATCGTGACCTCGATCCACTCGGACATTGAAAAATGGCAAAAAGGAGGGAAAATTCAAAAGGTGGGGTTGAG
Organism: Cimex lectularius; assembly: GCF_000648675.2. Classification (NCBI taxonomy): domain Eukaryota; kingdom Metazoa; phylum Arthropoda; class Insecta; order Hemiptera; family Cimicidae; genus Cimex; species Cimex lectularius. The sequence continues at coordinate 153,118 of NW_019394164.1, read as the reverse complement.
ATGGGAAGTTGGTGTCCGAGTGGATCGAGGTCACGATAGCTCAAGTGGTAGAGCAGCGGCGTATCTAGCCGAAGATCGTGGGTTCGAATCCCGCTCGTGCCATTGACTTTTTTATCTCAACTAAAAACCTTAATTAATTGTAATATATTAATTGGTCAAGCGGACCACGAAATTAGTGGATATACAAAAACTTATATTGGACTAAAAAGTCCAAAGTTTGATTTTCAATTGTAATCAAGATATTTCCCTTTTCAAGTAACTTCAAAGTTTCACAACATTTTTCCATAAAGCCTGTATATCAAATAAAATATTTTTCTTACTGTATATTTGACTACACAGGTATAACGATCTCTGTATGGTCTGTATGAAAAAACATTCAATTATTTCTGCCAAGATTTCAACCTATTTTAAGGTCATCATCAGAGCCTATATTAATTACCATCTATGAAAAAATATTAATTATTAGTGTTAATAGAACAAGCAATCTAACAATATAGATCTAAGAAACCTATATTAAAGATGTCTATAAATTTACATAATTAAGTTGTTAATGAATGGTTTCAAATTTCTTTGAAGAATAGATTCAGACTTTCGACTCATTATCAAAACCTCCTGTTTGAAATTAATAAAAACTTCATAAATTCAACTTATTAGACTACATCAATGAATTGTAATGGAAAGAAAACAAAAATAATCTTTGGCGCAAAATGAAAAATTAGAATAAAGAAAAAGCTTCAACAAATTAAGATAATTGTTCAAAATATTCGCCGATGCAAGCCTGATATTTTTCTCTACACCTTTAGATTTCGATTTTTCTCTACATATTTTTTCGAAAATGTTTGCTTTTTCGCACCTTCGCGACACGACGCACAACCGTGACACATCTACACAGAAAACACACACTTTGAGCCCTGAAGATTATCTAAATAGAGATCAAAACGTTGGCACAATAAAGAAAATGTTTTTCTAAACCTACGTCACACAAGATCGCATCCCATGATCTCCAATTAACCATTAATTAACGGTAACTAAATACTACACACTTATTTTAATAGAACCTTCCAAGTCTGAAATCAAACGTTTATTTTACTGTTGAAAAGAAGAATGCGGTTTTATATGGAAAACAAATCCTTAAATATCGTATATAACATGCTCTAACAAAACCTCATTTATTTTATTTAATATGCAATAAAATTCTGTAAATATGCCATATAATTTGGACTAAAAATATTAAAATACGCATCCTCAATGTCAGTGACTCGAATAATATTTAACTTTTTTTAAACCTAGATATGTATATATTTTCTTTTTAGACTAGTATCAGTTAAAAAGAAATGGGAATATTTTAAATTTTACGTGTAAAATTAAACGTTGCAAACAGTTTTTTATTTTAACAAAATACGGCTAACATGTTTCAGATAAAAATTCTCTAGTAGACCCCAGATTTATATGTAATAAAAATCTTCAAGTATGCCATATATTTTGGACTAAAACGTTACAATACACTGCATGAATATCAAATGTATCACTTAAATAATAATTAAATAATTTTTAACGTAGACATATTTTTTCTTTTTGGTCTAGTTATTAGTTTAAAAATTGGTATATTTGCGAACAGTTTTTTTATTTAATAATTTACGTCTACTGTGTTTCAGATGAGAATGCTTTCACTTTTGGCAATCCTGTGCACAAGTGTAAAACTCGCTTCAACCCAGGCATTATGGACTCCAATTTATGTAGACAGCACGAGTGAGTAAATTTTATTATTATTATTATTATTTTTTTGCTGGGGCTTCCGACATCTAGGTCATTTCAGCCCCCCCACTAAGTCTATATTCTATATTCTATACCCGTTCAAACACAACATTCATACAAATAAATACATTCATACACTTAAATACATCCATACAGTACACTCATTCCGTTTGGTGGGTGGAGTACTTGATATTCCTCCACCGACCTACACTTAAACTAAACTAGATTGGGGTCGATGGGGTACTTTTATCAATATTCCGCCATCGACCCCGAACACACACTCACTCGCTTTCACCGTTCGAGGGGCGATGATGACGTTATATTCACCCTCACCCCTCGCCATCCACGCTAATAAATACATGCACACAGACACATAACACATAAGACATACTATATACAATAAAAAACACTCGAATTTCCCCTAAAAAGCGGAACAGGGGACTCTGAAACTCGCTACCGTGCTCGAGGACTCTTCTTAAATCCGGCGGCATGCCTACACGCTCTCTGTATGGAGCCAAGGCATGACACGCCTCTATTATGTGGGACACATCGAGCAACCTTTCTCTGCATAAGTGGCACCTACGCGGGCTTTGGCCCAAAAGCAGGTGCCCATGTGTCAACCGAGTATGGCCAATCCTCAGTCGGGTGAGGACGATCCCTCGTCTCCTGCTCAGATTCTCTGAGGGCCATCTACCGGTCGTGCTCTTGACTCGCAAGAGCCTCTCAGACGACCCCGCCCACTGACGCTGCCATCCTTCTTTTATCATATTTTTAACTGCGTGTTTAGCGTCAGGAGGCCTGATCGCGATGGTCCGATCTGGAGGGTGGGACGTACCGGCTTTCGCCGCCTTGTCCGCGCGTTCGTTACCCTCCAGGCCGACGTGTCCGGGAATCCAGACAACAACCACCGTTTTTCCGAGAGGCTCCAGCTCCGCGTATTTCTCTAACAAGAGCACGACGAGAGGGTCCACAGAGAACCTGTCGAGTATAGCCCAGACAGCGCTCAGAGAGTCGATACATGCGAGGAAGGCTGAGCCCTCCCCGGTCCGCACCGCCTCGAGAGCGTGCCAAATCGCATACAGCTCTGCCGTGTATACGCTGCAGTGAGGGGGCAACGACCAGAAGGTGGCTACTCCCTCGCTATACACAGCACACCATCGCCGGTCTTGGACCCGTCTGTAAAAATCAGAAGAAAACCGGTGTATCTATTTCTAAGTTCAAGGAACTTAGCCTTGTAGAGGTATGGCGGTGTTCACGATTTAGGCAAGTTCGCCAGAACGTCGCGGACGAGTACGACCGGAAAGGTCCAAGGGGGTGTCGGCCGGTGCCCCACCCGAAGCACCGTCCCCAGCGCCAATCCGGCCCTCCCTAAGGANTGGGAGAAATGTATTGAGAGTATGGGAAATTATTTTGATTAAAGAACATTGCTTTAAAGTAACTAGTTTCTTTTTTTTTGGTTAATACCAAAATCCTGCATTATTTTCCGGACAACCCAATAAATAATTTTTGTATATTCTTTATCAATTTATTATTTTGGTAAATATTGAAATTTACTTTAGTTTCGCGTACACAATGTTGTGGTTATGGAACCGTTTGGGCTACGACAAATAAACTAAATCATTAATAAAATTTAATAATAAATAGAACCATATACGTCCGTACAACCTTCGATCTGGTAATTTTAATACACTTACAGCTTGAAAGTTTCATAAAATATTTTTTCTCGACGTTAACAACAAATAACGTAATACAGCGTGTTTTTGTTATTTACAGTAGTAATATTTAAAGCAAGATCGCTGAAAGTTTAAACTGACATCAACTTTGTAAGAATTCGTTCCAATAGCTAAAGAACAAAAATCTTCCTGATTGCCAATGTTAAAAATCTTCTGTAAAATTGTAACAACAAAACCTCAACAAAAATCTCAGTAATTATTTTTTAAACTGGTAAAGATAATTATATAACAAAATGATTGAAGAAAACGTGATTAAATAACAATCCGGCCATTTTCATATTATTGTTCTTCCCTCTTCAAAATATTTATTTCTTCTTCCTGTGGAATACAAATTTAATTAGATATTATAATTAATTAAGGCTTTTAGTTGAGATAAAAACGTCAATGGCCGAGCGGGATTCGAACCAACGATCTTCGGCTTGATACGCCGCTGCTCTACCACTTGAGCTATCGTGTGTGTAAAGATGTTTAATTCTTTTTCATTTTATCGGTCATTCAAAGTAATTAAGTAAGTAACTTTGAGCATATTATAGAAATCAGTTCGCTTATCTGTAATCAGAACTTTCACACCTTTTGAATTTTCCCTCCTTTTTGCCATTTTCCTGACGTGGAATGTCATGCTCTACCACTTGAGCTATCGTGACCTCGATCCACTCGGACACTAACTTCCCATCTCAACCCTACCTTTGGAATTTTCCCTCCTTTTTGCCATTTTTCAATGTCCGAGTGGATATAGTGCTCTCAACTGGTAGAGCAGCGGCGTATCAAGCCGAAGATCGTGGGTTCGAATCCCCCTCGTGCCATTGACTTTTTTATCTCAACGAAAAACCTTAATTAATTATAATTTATTAATTGGTCAAGCGGACCACGAAATTAGTGAATTTAATTAGATATTTTCATTGGGCCATTGTTATTACAGTTCTGGAGGAATTTATTGTAATACATTTTTTAAATTTATTATAAATTCGTAATTTTTAGAACCCTCAGGAGCTATCTTGCAGCTAGTTATTCTTATTCGTTCCAAGTCCAGTTTTGAAAAACTTCAGAACGCGATTTATTGTTATTCAGAAGAACTTGCAGACGGATCAAGGAGAACGTGTCAGGACATTTTTAAGGATGTTTGACTATATTAAAAAATCACGTTTTCATCCATTAAAATTCTTTTTCCTGAATGGCCCCAGTATCCATCCCCTTGTACAGTAGTGTTCATTTTCCATCCTGCATAATTGCGTAGCTTGGCAGATCCATAAAAAAATGTTGCTGTTTTTTAAACATTACATCTATTTTTCACTTACTATTGTAAAAAGAGTACATGAAAAAATTCGAATTCGCATATAAGTCCCAAATGAGACACCGAACACGACCAAAGGAACCCACGTTGTGCCACTTTGAAATGAATTATGCATGATTTGAAATATTAAAATAACTAGGTCGGTCTGGCGGAATGGCAGGTGGGAAGATTTCATCGCAGCCCCGTTTCCCTAGGGCCGACAAAAGAAACCATTAAAACGAAAAGAATGTTAATTTTTTCTCAATAGACCTGTTTTATACGATTAATGGATAATTTTGGAATTTTTCCTTGTTTATTCGTAGAATATAACCTATAGAATAGGATTATAAAAACTTCTTTCTATAAAAAGAACAGAAGGATTCTTCTTTTATGAACAATTTCGTAAACAGTGAGCAAATTTAATATGAATTGTCATGGATTTTCCTCAATTGGCAATCACGGTTTGCCAATAAGAGGAACGAGGTTGTATTGTAATAAAAAATGGCAAAAACGAGGGAAAATTCAAAAGGTGGGGTTGAGATCGAAAGACTTTTGGATTTATGTAGAAATAACCCGCCGGCTAGCTTTGCAATTAAACAAAACAAATTTGTCCTGAAAATGAGCTTTACAGTTTTAAAAGCATATCATAAAGCCTGGATCTCGTTCTTTCTCAAACCGTTTCTCAGGTAATCAAAGTCCCTAAAAAATCACATAGAATTCAACCATCGGGATAAAGTGAAAAAATCACATTGACTCCTCTCCGGATAGGACACACCAGGCTGACACATGGTCATCTACTGGCCAAAGAAAGTCCACGGAGATGCTCTTTATAACGCGCACTAGTTGGACAAGCATATACGGATGGTTGGAAAGACCTATCACACACTGTACTTTCCAGACCTAGTTCCACTCTGACTTTCACCTGTTCTTTGCACGGACAATCACCCGCGCAATCGGAAGATCAATAATCACCAACAGCTAGAAAATTATAAGAATTTATTTTTCAAGTCCAGGGACCGAAACATTTATAACGGGGCTTGTAATACGTTGGGCGAATTTTATAGATCCCGATGAGGACAATATCCCAGAATAAAATATTTCTAAGCTAATATAATTGTAACAATTGTTTCCCCTTTCAACCAACACTAAATTTTCGGGTTAACAGATATTAAAAATTAAATGCTAACCTCATAATTTTTCCCGACGATTTAATATATGTGGTTTAAATATTTGTTTTTATATTACAGTAATAGGTAATTGGGTATAAAGTTTATTTTTTAAAATAATATTTACGAAGGGCTAATATATTTTCAAAACGATTTTTTTATAATATAAAACAATTACTTTGGTTGCGTATCTGCAGACATTTATCAATTCAAAACCTTGGTGGTGTTTTAAATTTTTTATATTGTTCAAATTGTTTTCTTATGTTATGAAGATAATAAAAAGCCAATATTCAATTTTTACTGTTCATTATTATCGCAATAAATATACAAAAGTTCAAATTATTATTTTTCTTTATTTAGACATTTGAAAAATTGACATTCCATTAGGTATTAATGAGATACTAAAAACAAATATTTTGCCAGCTTATTTTATATCCTTGGGAAAACCAAGGGTTTACCATTTAAACCTTTTTTCTATAACCCTTCGTTTTTGAAAAAAAAAGTTGATTTCGCGTTGAAATAGACACCATGTATATCATAGTTGTTTTAGGATTTATGCACATCAGAAGCAAAAAAAACAAAGAATGAAAGAGTACTTAGGTACTTAAATTGATTTTAGTCTCCTAGTGCCTATTGGAAAGAAAGCTTGGATACAAGTGTAATAATAATAATAATAATAATAATAATTAATAATAACAGTAGAGATCACCTGACTATAAAACGTGTAACAAACAAGAATTTCCGCTCCGGGAAAAAACCGAAGTTTTGAGGTATATTGGTTTAATAAGTGTATGACAGTGGTTTGTTGTGGAAGCTAGGACGTCCCTTTGTCAGCCGAGCGTTTTTTGAAGTGTTTTTTGGTGAGGTGAGTTCAACTGGATAAGTTTTTTTGGACGATTAGACAAGTCTGCTAGGTGCTAGTTTGTAGCTCGCATTCCCTATTGGGAAGTGTTGGGAAGTGTGGGGCCTGAATCTCTCTAGAAACCTGGTTTCAGGGTTGGGCAAGATTTATTTATTTAGTTTTTCTCTTTTTATTTAAACGCCATCTGTTTTTCAATTTTTCAAAATTTCCCAAAATCATTTCAAAGGCCCTCTCGGCCCAGTGGGCCGAGAAGGTTTTCGAAATCGATTACCTCCTCTAAATAGGACTCCCTCTCCTGTTGTTTGTACGTCTGGGGCAAGACATTTTATCATTTGTCGATTGGATAGGAAAGATAATGGCGGCCTTCACTCACTATCGCCAATTAAGATATGTNACGCAGTATTTGATCCTTCTTTGGCCAGGCTGTCCGCCTCCTCATTGCCATAGTGCCCCTTATGAGCAGGTATCCATATGAGGGTTACCCTATTCTCGTACCTGGTAGTAATCCTATTAATGAGTTCAACGGTTTCCTCTACCAGCCTAGATGTTGATAACTCTTTTTGTAAAGATTTAAGACTGGCCTGACTGTCGGAAAAAATTTTAATATATTTTCTCTTAATCTTGTTATCCATGCGTGTTCTGCAGCAAACATTGATGGCCCAGACCTCTGCTTGAAAGACCGAGGTGTTATTACCAAGAGGAGAGGAGATGCTGATCCCTAACTCCCTAGGTATATTTATTCCAGCACCGCTTCCCTTGTCCTTAATGACTTAGACACCTTAGATCGGTGAAGCAGTCTAGGTTACGATGGTAATCATCTGCCCTATAGTTATAATCACAGGGAGTAACTACCTGAAAATACTTTTTCCCTAAAGGTGTTTTCACCTTTTTATCACTTACGCCCAGTAGTTGGTTGTTGACCTTACTCAATAAATGTAGAATTTTCGAGTGACCTATATTGTTTCCCTTATGGTTCCAGCTGCCTTCACTGATTAATCTATAGCAGCTGGTTAGTGCTCTAACCTTGACCTCAATGTGTAGAGGTGTGGTGTTAGTTATCACTTCTAAAGCTAGGGTAGGTGTAGTGGGAAATGCTCCCGTCATCATCATACAACCTAGTCTTTGAAATGACCTTAGCTTGTTAATAGCCCCTTTGTTTTCTAGCCCTTTCCACCATACTAGGGCTGCTAATAGAAATCTTGGTAGTATAATTGCGGTGTATATCCATTTGCCCACCCAAGGTTTAATACCCCATGTTCTACCAACGATTCTCCTACACTGCACCATGGATATTGTGCCTTTCCTTTGTATATTTTTAATGTGGCCTTTCCAATCGAGTTTCTTATCTAGCGTTATCCCAAGGAATTTGATTGAATCCTTTAATTTTAATTCAATGCCTGACATTTTGGGTTTTTAAAATTGCCTAGTGATCTTCTCCTGCTGAACATTATCAGTTCCAGTTTAGCAGGATTTATCGAAAGAGCTTTATCACTACACCATCCGGTAGCAACCCCATCGCCTCCTTCATCAGCAGTGATAGAGTCAGAGGATCCTTACCCGTGATCATTATGGTACCATCGTCTGAAAATAATTGGCTATAAAAGCCTGAGTTATTCAGAAGCTCTAATAAGCTATTTACTGTGATTAACCACAGTAGAGGGGATAAGCAACCTCCCTGTGGACAGCCTCCTGTGACCCTGATTCTCAGAGTACTGCTACCTAAGCACATATTTAGCATCCGACTCTCTAGGTAGGTTTTCACCCATCCTATGAGGTGTTGGTCTACGTTATATTCATTTAGTGCTGCTATAATGCATGAGGTATCTGCATTATCAAAAGCTCCTTGGATATCAAAGAAGCATCCTAATGTATAATCATTATTGTGTTATGATTTCTCTATCCTTCCTACAAGTGAATGCAATGCAGTTTCCACTGATTTTCCTGGTAAATAGGCATGCTGATTGAGATGTATGTATTGATACCACAGTCATGTCTAATATGTTTATCTAAAATTTTCTCTATTATTTTTATGAAAATAGAATATATACTTATGGGTCTGTATTACTTGGGTAATTGATAAGAGACCCTACCTGGTTTGGGTAAGAAAATTACCCTTATTTCCTTCCAGCATTTTGGTATTTACCCCAACGCCAGACTACTCCTTAGGAGATCCCAGACAGCACCGGAAAGACCAGGCGTATCCTGTTGTAGGAGGGCAGGAAATATTCCATCCATCCCTGCTGCCTTGAACTTCTTGAAGGACCATACCGCCCATTTGTATGCGTCCCAAGAGATCACTTCATATGCCTTACTCCAGTTCGACATAGGTATATTATCCATGGTTTGGGTGTCGGAGGAGCCTGACCTGGGGAAATGGGCCCTTGCCATTAAGTTCAGTGTCTCCTCGCTTGGTGTGGAGTACTCCCCTTTTTCATCCTGCAATAAACCTAGTGGATTAATATAATCCTTTTCCAAAAGTTTAAAAATTCGAGCACTTTCCTTAATATTCTCTGTCTTCAGACAATATTCCCTCCAGGCCTTTCGTTTGTTTTCCTCAACTCTTTTTGTAATCTTTTTTCATGGAGAGATATTCTCTCCAAGACTGTTCAGAGTTCCCCTGCAGGGCTTTCGTGTGTAAGACTCTGACCCTTTTCCTCGCACTAGCCAGAGCTCTGTTCCACCAATGATGTCGATTCTGGCGTAGTATTTTTTCAGGGCATGCCTCCGTATATGAAGAGTTGATGACCTGAATGATATTATTAGCAGCCTGCTCCAGCTCTGTTATGTTGGTAGGAGCAGGTGTACAACCTGTAATATTATTATTAATATTGTTAATGTAGGACTCCCAATTTGTTTGTTTTGGATTCCTACACCTTATTTTTCCAACTTCTCCTGAGATCCTAAAATCTATTATACAATGATCTGAGGAGATCTTACCTGGTGTCACCTTCCACCCCGTTACCTAGTTGGCACTTGGCATGGTGGCTAGTGAGATATCCAAGACCTCCCTTCTGTTTTTTGTTATAAATGTGGGAGTATTGCCTACATTCAGGATTGATAGGTTTTTACTCACTATAAATTCCAGGAATGTATCGCCTCTTGTGTTATTATCTGAGCTGCCCCATGCTATATTATGCGCATTTACATCACAGCCCAGTATAAGACCTATACTTTTATCCTCGCAATATGTTGTGAGTTCCCTGACCGTCTCGGTTGGACAGTCCTCATCGTGGGGTAAGTAGGCACTCGCTATGTAGAGATTATGACGACTTCCCCTTCTCCTGAAATCAATTGAGATAGTTATGATATCCCTAGAACAAAACCTAGTTATGAGGATGGGTTTTAGTTCCTTATGAGCCACAACACACGCTCTTGGCTTGTCCTGTCTTAGGTCCTGAAACAGTTCAAAGCTATTATTTTTTAAACCAATTACTTGTCTCCTACATGTGTAGGGTTCCTGTATTAGATAAATCAATGTTTGCAGCGTCACCATGTCACTACCGATTTCGGCAGTGGCAGTTTTGCTGTCCTGCATGTTTATCTGTGACACCCTGAGAGGTCTCATGACTAACTCATGGTACCCTTGGGGTATGTCGCCTAGATGTGGGCGTATGGTTTAGCCCCTTTCTAAGAGGGAGTCTTCGGCCTCACTGGATAGTTCGGCCATCAGCCCCTCCGTCTGGGACTACCCGCCTCATCATCTCCCTTACCTTTCGCCACGTTAGCGGGGTTTACCTTTATATCCTCGTCCTTTGTTGGTAGAGGTGTCTCTTTCTCGATCTCCATATTCTCATGTATATTGGGTATGGAGATCTTCACCCTTATACGGTTTAACTCCAGTGTTAACATAGGGTTTTTCTGGAGTGTCTTAGCATCCTCTTCCGGTACTTCCCAAGAAAGGTAAGTCCCGTGGCCTGTATGGGGTTCTCTATTGTAGGCAGTCAACTCCCAGTCCTTGATACTCAAACCTGCCTTTCTGTTTGAGATCCTTAGTAGTTTGTTTATGGACTCTTTTTTAGTTTCGAGTCCTGCTACATACGCGGATACTTTGGCCTTCCGCGGTAGGTCATTGATGTCGTACACCACGTATCTTCTCTACCCATAGTTTCTTTAACGTGTCCCTGACAAACTTGACTGTAGATTCATCGCCACAGCTTATCAGGAACATTTACTGAACTTTTACCAGGCCAGAGTTTATGAAGTCTACGCCTTGGTCTTCATCATCTTCTTCGATTAAGTCCAAGGCGCTGTTGCAGATCAATGATCTCAGCTTCAGAGGCTCTTCGTTAGTGAAGAAATCCTTATTGGTTTTCCTGAAAACAACTTTATGAATAGGTTTGGGAGTTGTTACCTGCTCGCTTTCCTTTCCCTGCCTTTGTTTTTTGGCAGGTCCTGTGGCAGAGGGAGGAGTATTAGAGTACTCCGTACTACTTCTTTTAGTGCTTTTCCCCAGTCTCTTTTGGGCTGGAGTTGTACTCACCTGTGGGCCTCTTTTATGTCTAAACCTGTCCTTCAACGGTGGCTGGACGGTTGATGTGGGCCCACTCCTACGAGGGTTAAGGCTACCCCTGCTGTGTGTGCTCCTAGATCGCTCGCCTCTCTTCCCTCTTTTTACCAGGGTGAATCCTTCGTCCGAATCACCCTGTACCTTACGGAGAGCATCCTTATCTCCTTCACAGCGCTCCAAAACGGTGCAGCCGGTGGATAGAGGAGTGCTCTCTACTATTTCGCCAGTCTTCTTCGTCGTCTGCTCCTCTCCTTCTCCAACTCCATCACAGGATTTATTTCCTGTTTTCCACTCATCCGAGTGGAAAACGTCGATTAAGTTGTAAAAGTACTCAATTACTGGTAGTCGATTAGCACGTGGCTATGTAGACCGTGTTACCTCCTCGAGGTTCACCGCTCAAGTCCCCTCTAGTCCGATTAATGATAGGTCATGAGTGGTCGAATGTGCAGTGTGAGAGAGCTGATGATGGAATATTGTGTACACATCTAACCAACATTAGATTAGTTCCATAATATGTATAATTGGTAATGAAGGAATATCATGTGTTTCACCAACCTAGCTGAGTCAATTGCATGTAAATAGGAAAGGTTGTTTTTAAAAGTGGGTGGAAGGGTGAATGGGAGAGTGGGCTGAAATGGCCTCTCTGTTGATAGCTCTTGAAGCTCATCTACCGTGTCCGGGCAGGATAAGTCTGAGGTCTGACCTCGGAGTGCCAACACCCGGGAGGATCATTCTCGAGGCTTGCCTTTAATTTATTCTAAATTACAACAGGCCGAATTGGCGGTGGACTGCTAGAAATGATAGGCTCAACTCTATAAACGTACGTATGGGTGTGCCGGTTTGAACTTTAAGAACATTTATTATCTATCCCTCTTTATCGTTTTATAAATTATCAAATAATTACATGTGCCACTGTTATTGTCTGGCACCTCCTGAGTATTTCAAATAGTTTTGAAGTAATAATTTGTCAACGTTGGAAGGAAATTAAAAACTTAATTGGACAAGTTCAAGGGATTCCGATGTGAGAAACTTTTATCGTTTTGTCATACTCACTCCGTTGCCAATTCAATGGGGAAAACTCATTATGAGTTGGAATCTGAATTCCAGGGTCGGTCTGCTTGATTCAAATTGTCAATCCTGAGAAGAGAATATCAGTTTACATATGATGTTTCTCATGAGGAGGATTATTACTCAAAAACTGAACCTTCACGATAGCAATAAAACTTTTGGTATGAAAAGACTTTTCGAATAATGAAAAACCGTAATAGGCGTAATAGGTTAGTGAGGGCCTCGACAAAAATAACGCCGACACACACATCCACCCCACCTCTTCCAACCTTAAATAAGAAACATGACTTAACTGAAATTACGCAGACATACTGAAGAAACAAGTTTGACAGACCAACCCAGGATAGGCAGACCAGAATGGCCGATAACGACCAAATTTCAGTTACATCACAACAAGCAGAAATGCTTATTTTTAATGCACAATAATGATACTTCGAACAAAATTATACATTAATAAAGCTCTATTATGTTCCGTACATATTACAAATGTATCACAAAACATTTTTCATACGGTCACAGCACTAACACCAACGCCAGCGCTGCTCCCGAAAGATAAAATTTTCGGATTTTCTACACGGAGAATGTGAATGTGGGATTTTACTTCCGATGAATAGAAAGAGTTAAAAGGGACATGAAGAGAAAGTGTTATACTACGGTTATGTATTTCATGAGGGAGACATGATTTATGTTTTGATGAGGAGTAAAGGGGATTCTAAATGGGCTGCAAATAGGTTTGATCTATTTTTGAATCAACTGTGAACTGAGTGATAGTTTAATTTTTTTTCCTAGGAGAGTGCAGTTCCAAACCGATTCGTACTCACGTTCATTCTTAAATATGTTCCCTCCTATTTATGTACTTTTCATTCAATTAGGGGATGGAATACTCGATATTCCTCTATCACCCTTAACACATATTATACAATTAGCGTAATTGAGGGTCGATCTCGGTGGTTAAGAACGGAGGTTGGACGACCCGGCCTTAGCCGCCTCTTCCGTCTTTGCACTAATCCAGTTGTGCTCCAGTTCGTGGTATCTCTCCAACAAAAGCACTACGAGTGGGTCGACGGAAAACCTATCACGAACAGCACTAATCGCGCTGAGGGAGTCGGTGCAGACTAGGTAGGGAGAGCCACCATCGTCTCGAATCATACCAAACGAGAGACAAATCGCATACAGTTCTGACGTGTAAACGCTACAGTGCGGCAGGAGCGACCACGAAGTGGGCGCACTCTCGCGGTACACGGCACACACCACTCCTCTGTCAGTCATAGAGTCGTCTGTGAAGAAGCTCGGTAAAGGCTTTGCGGAGTAAACGACTTGGTTAATACGTCGAGATTTTCCCGAACGAGCATGGCTGGGAGGACCCGGGGCAGAGTCGGCCTAAGTCCTCCCTAATGTTTCGCCAAAGCATATTCCTAGACTGTTAGATGAAGAATGTTAAAGTTATGTGCGGTCATTAGGTGCGGCCAAAATCAATACGGTATTGTATGTTACCATAGTAATTATTTTATCATTGGTGGACCGTGAAGATTTCGTTTCAGCAAGATATCGGCTGGATAAACCATTTTTTGTGGCGTGTTAGTCTTCGCGTCGTCTATTTCGTGTTGAGTTGGGTTAGGTTAGAAAGGGTTAGTTTGTGGGGAGAATGCTGGATAAGTTAGGATAGTTTATTGGCTAGGTTACGTCGGGTTATTGCTAGGAAGGCTTGGGTGGTTTCGTTTAGTGGCTTGGCTTTGGTTAGGGTTTGATTAGGTGATGAGAATTCAATGAGAATGAAATGAGAGATCGCGATCGACCGTTTGAGCACCCATGTCCTAGAGCGTCCGGGTCTGAAGTCGCTCGTAGCTACTATACTGGCATCTAAAGCTTGAAAGCGGATATCACGTTTTGGCGAGGAAACCTGCCACATAGCTGAGGATGAGCTGCTCCCTCCGAATCGGGCGGCACCACTTCCAGCTCGCAGCAAAGGCTGGCAACAGCGCTTGTTCTGAAGCGGCAGAGAGCTTCTGCAGGCGCGTTTTCGGGCTGAAGAATAGACCATGAATCCATAAAAGAAGGTCGAGCACAGCATCGAGTCAAATATTTTTAGGAGGGGTCTACCTGTCCGCTTCCCAACTGAAGGGATCATGACCTTTAATAATGTTTTTACTTTCCTTCCCTTCACCTTGAAGGCGTCAATGTGTGGATGCCATTTAAGCTTGTGATCAAACGTAAAGCCGAGGAACCTCACCGTACTTAATCGCAGCGCCCGTCAGGCAAAGAGGCGGATGGCTGTGGGCCCTCCTCAAACTTTTCCAAAACCTTCGCGGTTTTCTACGCAGAAAAGGCGAGTCCAGTCTCCTCGACTCTTCCTGCCACAACGTTTATCTCTGACTGCATCACTGCACCGACCTCTGCTAGGTCTTTCCCGAAAAGAAAAAATCAGAGGTCGTCGACGTTCGGGGGACACCGTCAGCGGTACCGTTCACTCCGATCGAGAAAAGTGTAACACTTATCACTGAACCCTGAGGGACTCTATTCTCTTGAACAAAGTCCTTGGATAACACGGACCCCAATCTGCCACGGGAATCTTTAGTTCCTCAGGAAAGCCTCAAGAAACCGGGGCAATTTGGCTCTAAATCCTATAACCCAACATTTCCGAACTTTCCTATATCTCCACGTTGTATCATAAGCTTTCTTTTATTTTTATTCCACCTTATTTTTATTCGGCCTGAGCACCTCTTCAATAACAAAAGCTGTTATATGTTTTTCAGAACAACGCCCGGCACTGTACTTGTCAAAGTCTTCCCTCTCAGTTTTTATAATTTCACAAGTTGATTAAAAGAATCATTTTTGGTCCAATATTGTCTTAATATGAAAGACTTCCATAAAAAACTCCATCTTTCTGTTTCTAGATAATTAGTTGAACTATGGCTTTATTGAACTAGTCAGTAATTTGTAAAGAAATGTATATCGTACTCTACAAAAAGTATTAATTATTGTCAAACATTGGGACAAATCAACATACTTACTGTCTTTAAAAATCGTGCATTTGATCACGCCGTTAATTTCTCAAACCCTTTATTTTCGTTGACATTGAACAATTTTTGTTGACCAAATTCAAAAACAGTTTTTTGCATTCCATCTGTTATCGTGCGGCCATAATGGCTTTCATTTAAGAAGCTATAAAAAAGATAATAAACTAATGAAAATTTTTGCATCGTAAAATGTAATATCAGGGATATATTAGATTCTTCGTGGATTGTCAGTGGCCCGAGAAAAGCGTGTCAATTTCAGCCCTTTGTGCCACAAAAAAAGAATGTTAGCTGGAATGTGCTAAAATAAGACATCCATTACATTTTCGTGAATAATAACTAAATTGGAAGTGATGGAATGTTATATTCTTGTAAAATCTTGCCTGGTTCTACCACGGGCTCTCAAGAGCCCTTTTGAAGAGAAAGAACTCTTAAATTTTTTCCCTATTTTTGATACCTGAATTATTGATATTCAGAGGTATTTCGAAACTGTTAGCATTAGAAGAACTTTACTAGGACAATTCTTTTTGGAATAAAGCAATGCAGAAACAAGTGTACGATTTTCTCCGTAAAATGAGAGGGCGAAAATTTGCAGAAATTTCGTTTCACCTCTTTTGCTTACATGCGTGAAGTGACGCTATCTTCAAGCTTACCGCCCTAAGGTAATTTTTTTAGTCAACCTTTAAATTTTCAAAAATGTAATGGAAGAATGCTTTGTGGTTTTGGGTTGAACAATTTTGCAAAAGTCTCAGTAGAAACTATTACTAAACTTGTGGAATTTAGTGGATTACATACGTTACTAAAAAAAATTTAAAAACACATATAATTAAATGTTTAAAACTTGTTTTACTTATAAAGTACTTTTGTTACTATCTAGTATGTGCGAAATTTCTCAGGTTAACATATAAAAAATTATTTTGGACTTTTGGTGTGAAATTTAAGTTTAGGATTTTACATTATTGATTCGAGCCGGGATATATATGACATTTTAGAGGGAAAATCTGCAAATATGTTGGAATCGGGCAATCGAAACGTAATAAATAGTGTAGCCCATTATTCAACTACTCTAAGCTGTTATTCTTCTTTTTTTTTTTAATTTATACTTTACCCAGAGAATCTTTTTTTGTATTAATAATTACTTTAATTGAAGTTAATGCTCAATTGAATAAAATTGAATGCGCAATTGAATTCATGTTCAATGTATATAATCGGTAGAGGGTGCTGTCACCAATCACAATTGCTCGAAAAAGATTGAAAAAAAAGAAACTTTATTCAAAACAACCGACAGAGAGACAAGCAAAAGGCTATTGCACGAGTAAAGCATGTATATTTGGGGATCAGGGCTTTATACTATTTTAAAGAAGTGCTGATTAAGATGATGGGCGGGCGTCTGAACCCGCCAGAATTTGCTGACTTGTCGGTCTGAGGGGCAACTGGTTACTTCATTACGTTGATGTTAGTTCAAATGATTTTGCTCAATGTATTTAATCGGTAGAGGGTGCTGTCACCAATCACAATTGCTCGAAAAAGATTGAAAAAAAAGAAAATTTATCAAAACAACCGACAGAGAGACAAGCAAAAGGCTATTGCACGAGTAAAGCATGGATATTTGGGGATCAGGGCTTTATACTATTTTAAAGAAGTGCTGATTAAGATGATGGGCGGGCGTCTGAACCCGCCAGAATTTGCTGACTTGTCGGTCTGAGGGGCAACTGGTTACTTCATTACGTTGATGTTAGTTCAAATGATTTTGCTCAATGTATTTAATCGGTAGAGGGTGCTGTCACTAATCACAGTTCCTCACATCATTTAAAAAAAGTTTCCTTCCATTCTGTTGGTCGTTTTATTTTTTGCCTTATTATTTTCTTTGAGAAGAGAAATACTAATTTGAGTTAAATTTTATTTTCATTAATATATGTTCATTTCTTTATATAATAAACAAGAGTATAATTTTCTTTTTATTTATTTACTTGATTTTATTTATTTGGAATACCTGTTTTAAATCTCGTCACAAAATTGAATATGCTGGCTGGGTTACTTCAGTCTCAGAGGCGGAACAAAAATGTCTGAGCAAGAGGAGAGTACTTCAACAATTCAAAAGAAAATAATTAACCGGATGAATTAGACTGAATTGGTCCCGCTTAGTGAAAGGATTTTGAGAGACCAAGAATTTAAAAATTTGATGAAAAATATCGTGCCTAACGGATTTCAGAAAACCCTAATCCATTCAAGACAGGTTAAAACCCTGATTTTGAACCTTTGAGGGCCATTTCACCAAAGCAATAAGAAGAAAAGTCAGCTCATTTAAGTTACGTAAACATGTTTTATAGATATATTTTCAGGGAGATATAATTTATTGCAAAACCGATTTATTTCCTAGGTTGTTGTATATAAACGATTTAGTTATGTGGAGGTAAAAGCTGTTTGATAACCGTAAATGCATATTGAGGTCGAAGGCAGCTGATATCAAAACGACTCGGTGGCTAAATTGCTCAACCTCGTAAAAACTTAAGTCGTCTGGAGAGATGTAGCAACTCCTTCTAATGAACCCGGCATTACTTTAATGCAATAAAATTATACAGTTACAACTCCTCGGATTACGCGAAATTTTACTCCACTCGAACTTTTTCGTGTTTTTAAACCATTTTACCCGGCGCAATTATTAATCAGACATTCTGAACCCCTGTTCAAACGTTTTTATAACTAAAATTAATTAAGGTTTTTAGTTGAGATGAAAAAAAGTTAATGGCACGAGCGGGATTCGAACCCAAGATCTTCGGCTAGATACGCTGCTGCTCTACCACTTGCTCTTTCGTGACCTCGATCCACTCGGACATCAACTTCCTATCTCAACCCCACCTTATGAGTTTTCCCTCCTTTGACCTATGAGTTTTTATAACTGTCCATTATAATGAACATTTCTTTTATTTTTCATTCTTAAAATTTTTCAACCACCTTGGATCGTGGTTTGTCGGTTATGGTTTCTCGGATTGATTGAATTGTCTTTAAAAAATTAAGTATTTTGTTTTAGACGCATAAGTTACTCGATTATAACTCTATAAATGTCAGTTCAGTTTTGTTTATTTTTTAATAATACTTTTTTTTTTATTGGCCTTATGATCTTGCATATTAGCCATAGTACGAATTCTTGTGTGTTCCAATTGGGGGTTATCGGGAAAAAAGGGCCAGAGGCGACGGTGGGAATCGAACCCACGACCGCGGCGTGAGAGTCTCTCATGCTAACCACTCGGCTACCGCGGTCCCTCTTTAATAATACTTCATCTACTCAATGCAGGAATAATGCATATAATGATTTACAAAAAATTTGTAATCTTGTACAGAAAAGAAATTAGTGAGCTCAGGAACTTAATTTTCAAGTGCCGGGGATCAAATGCATTTGTGAAATTACAGTTGTCTAGAGGTAAGAGGTAGATTAGATAGACGTCTTTGTCCCATTCGAACAGAGGAGAGACATTGCTTCCCTTTTTAAGACATATTTCTACCTGTCAAGCCTTTTAGACAAAGCGGTGTCTTGACACAGCAGCGATCAGAAGAGATCTCATTGATTTCGACTTATATTTCTAACATTTTATCTATTGTAACTTTTGGCCTCTTTGTTTTGTTCAGTTAATTTTAGACCTTTGCAAAGCTAAATTTAAAAAAATAACTTACGAAACTAAAAGACTAAAAGAAAGGAAATCTTTTAAAACGGGTTTATATTTACGCATATTATAACATTTGCAAAATAATTTCGTAATCAAACACTTTTTTAGCAATGATTATTCATCGCACTGGACAGAGCCAAATTATGAAAACAGTGAAAAAATCGTATGATATTCGTATGAAATTGCTGGTTTTTCAGTCAAAGGATTCTAAGGGGTATTGAAATTCACAAACATACTATACACACCAAGGAACAAAAAGAGATATTTATTTCAAACTATATCAAAACGAGCTCGGTTCGTAGACCCTGCGGTCGTGGTTTGATTCCTACCATCGCCCCTAGCCCTTTTTTTCACGATGCTCTCCCTCCATTAATACAATACACACACGCCTTCATTGGTTAATATGCTATGTTCATTAGGCCATAGGGGGAAAAAAGACACAAAGTTATCCCCAATAAATGGATTGAATTAGACCACATTTTCCATAAGAAATTCCTCAATGTACCTTAGTACAGTCAAAGATCTATTCTCTATGATAATCAGTTCGTTTCGGGCATGGCCGTTGCTTACACCCCATTCCATAACTGACGCTCTTTGAAAACGGTGATTCGCGCATCGCAAATGAAGTATAGCGTTTTCCACACACGCTCGAAGGTCTTCTGATTGCCACACACCAAACTGGCAGTCATCTGTGAAGAGAACAGCCTCAGTTCAAGAGTCCAAGCGAGTTGCTGATTTGGTAAAAGTCGCCTTACTGTTCGATACCACTCCAGTAGTAAAGAAACTAATGTGGGACGTCTAGACACAAGGCTATTCTCACGAAGCTCTCTGATGACTGTTTTAGAGCTCCCTCTGGCATTACGGACCGTTTGGAGTTGACTACCTATGAAGGAAGCCATTATATGACGGTTCCGTAGTGCTATAAGGGAAATAATATGCGTTTCAATATTGCGCCACCTCAAGTGCGGACCTCCTACTCCTGGTTCCTCAGTGAAGACTCCTAGTTTCGGAAATACCGAAAGCGTTCGAATAACACAAAAAATCCGCGAGTGGAAACCCAGTAAGTGACCCTGTGCCGGATCAGCATGAGTTCACCGACTCGCGACCGAAACTCAGCATGATTTAACAACAGTTTGCTGAAATTAGTTCATATATANCACATGTATTAGTCAACAGGGAGAACTTATATAAAAAAATCTTAATCCTTTAAAAAAATGATCGAAAACTTTTTGAAATTTATATATGAAGTGGGAGGTTTATGGGCTGACAAATAGCTGAGACCATCGCTGGCCCTTTGCGTGTTATCCTTCTTTTTTCTGATCTTTCTAATTCCTAATATCGTAGCAATGAAACACTAATCTAGTAAAACGTATTGAGGGTTAAAATGTGCCCACTTTTTTTATAAATTATTAATGCAAAAATTTAGTTGTGCTAAAAAATAACTTTATTGAATCATACTCAGCTATCCCTTTTTATTCCCTTTCTCACCAAATATATTAAGTTTGTCCTTCATTAAAATAATCCTTTAGTAGAATATATTACAAAATCGCTTTACGTATAATGTAAATTTGAGCTATTATTAGATATACTTGTCTTGTAAAAACTAATCGTTATTTAATGGGTGTGGGTTTGGTGAGGGTTGGAATGGTTCTGTTAGATAGGGTTTCGGACAGGTTAGGTTTTGAACTATCATTAAAAAGCGATGTGTTATAAGACTGACCTTCATTTCATGGGTATTGGTTGAATTAGGTTAGGTATGGTTAGGTAAGAGAGGGTTAGAGTTATGAAGAGGTTAGGTTTTGAACTATAATTGTTAACGCCCCGAGATGTCGCTGCTGGCATCTTTCATATGAACTTTGTACAGCAACTTCCTAATTGTTTTTCTGGTTCCTTCCGTCGGGACCGGAAGATTTTTACTATTTCGGTCTCTAGTGGCTGTTGCTCTTATCTGTTCCCTGTGTGAGCTGTTCTCCCGTTTCTATCAAAGCTACCTACATATTTCTCTCTTTTCAAAATTCTCTCTCTCCCTCTCCCTCTCTCTCCAAACCACCCTCCTCGGCACACTACACCACAGCGAAGAGTAGGATTCGGGCTCGAAGTCCTACATCTCTTTGCCGCCGGCCTACCCGGAGCCAGAAGAGTAATTTATCTTATTTTTTCTTTATAATTTTTTACCGTTACGTTATTTCATTTTTCAATTTTTTTAATCCTTATTACTTTAATTCAGCAACCCGCGGAAACAATTAATAAATAGCGATGTGTTATAAAATCTAACCTTCATCTCGTGGGTATGTGCCTGGGTTAGGTTAGGTAAGATTGTTGACAGGTTAGGTTAGATATCCCTGATTCATTTATTTTCCGTGAAGGGGAGAAACCTTGGGTTAGAGTATTTGTCCTTCTTGTTTTCATAATCAATAAATTTCTCAAGAATAATAAATAGTGATATCACAACAGTTTGCTGAAACTAAGAATTCCTAATTGCAATAATGACTAATAATTATTATCAAATTGTTTGTTAGACAAAAGTGTTTTCTAAAGGCTTGACCTCTCCTAGACTTGAACAGAGCACAAATGAAACAGGAAAAATATCGCGTGGCAGCTCGAAAGAAACAGAGTTCAGAAAACTGGTGATTTAAGGATAAAAATTGTACTGCAAAGAGTATTTTTATGTTCCAGTGAAACATCTGGGTCCAAATCCGCGCGAAGAGTTGAGCCTGAGAAGATAAATTAATTCCCCTCTCTTACCTTCATCCTTATCAATATTTTCCCGCAAAAAGAGAACTTTATTTTTTTATGTTTCATGGAATAAGTTCAATTGAATTGAACGATTACGGTGTAGTTTAATAAGGACAACGACCAATATCACAATGCTGTAAAAGCCAGGCTCTGTCGCCGTCTGAAACAATGTAAACTGGCGTCGTGCCAATGGGGAAAAAGTATCAACATTTGAGCCCTGGGACTTCAGAAACCCCAGTGATTCTAAAAAATGCATAAAATAAAATGCTTCTCTGTCGCTTTAACAAGGCAAAAACCCTAGCCGTTAGAATTTATTAATACGATATGATTTGACGACATTTTTTGTTTACCGAATTCTTTTTTACCAATTATTCCACTGGCTCAAATTCTTCCTTAGTCTCACGAGAAAAAAGTTAAACGAAAAATAACGCTATGAAACTAAAAAATAAGAAACAGCCTACCAAATACGTTATTTTTCCATCTGGATTGAAGCATGCTGTTGTCATAACACTTTATTGACCAGAGTTCTAACCCTGAAAAAGGCCCGTGTGAAAGGTGCCGATGATCTAGGTTCGTGGACTGATGTCGATGACCCAGTTGTTGATGCAGCGGGAGTCGGTAGACGCAGTAGCAAGCGAAGGGCTCGTGCAGCAGGTACCCAATCGGCTGTTGAGAATGTAAGAGATGATGCTGCATACTTCATCAACATGTAAACGTGTCCTCATATTTACATAATTGAACCTAGGCTGTACGGTGTGATGCAGACAAGTCCTTTTTACACCTATTATTTTATATACGAATCCATAAACACTTCCCATTTAGAGGTGCAGTGTACGAATTCAAGAAAAAAGAGAGAAAGATAGAGAGAGAGTGAAGGAAAGTGAGTGAGAGAGAGAGTGAATGAATTAGTGAAGGAGAGAAAAAGTGCAAGTTCTTTAATTCTCGGCAAGTTTAAATAGAACAAGTCAATTTCTATAAATTTATTGCCTAGTTTTATGATATTAAATAGAGAGGATTGCTTTAAATAATTCATTTTACAATAAGGAACATGGAAGGTGGGTGAGTTTAGAATATATGGTTGGAGGGTTGGAGTAAAATTAGTGGGAGAGATGCCCGCACATCTTCCCCCCAGTGTACTTATGTATGAAGAAACTGATGGAAGAAAATAATTTCAAAACAATCTCTGTGCGATGAGAGAGTGGGAATATTAAATGGGTTCTGAAGTTCGGAGTAATCTGTAAATAATATGTGAGGTCTAAATGCAGAACCTAAGAAAGTGAGCGTATCTGTGGTAGAAAGTATGCATCGTAGTACAGGCATAAGCAATGACTTGTAGAAAATGATAGTTTTGAATTTGTGTAGCAGTGGGTATATTGGATAATATAATCCTAAGGTTTTTAATAATTTTTTTCGGATATGATCATTGATGGTCATCTTTTCATTGAAGGTCAATTATATATGAGATTCTATGAAAAGAGAAAGAGTTCAGAATGGAAGCATATAGAAGAGGATGGGAATATGCAATGAATGGAGCATTTGGAAATATTTAAGTGCAAATGATTTTTGGAACACCACTCACGGCACGAAGAGTTTCGTGAAGAAACTAAATAACATTGAAAGTCTATGAATTGATAAATTTGTGGGCCATCTTCAAATAGGAAGCGAGGAAAATTAGTCAAGCGAGTTTGATATACATAAAAAAAACAATAAAAAGTAGTGGTCTTAAATGATATCGATTTACAGGATTTCATTTTAACTATTTGAGATCTACCAGTAAGATAACTTAAACGATTTTATAATAGTTTTGTTAGTAGGTGTCCCTCAAGGCACTATCCTAGGACTTTTCTTGTTGTCACTGTTCATAAACGATAACTCTTACATGTTCAAAAAAACATATTTTCGATGATAATTTTGTCAATTAATTTAATATATATGAAAGTGTGAAATGTAATGAAGAGCTTATTTGTAGTTAAATTTGGACCAATGATTTTCAATCTATTAAAATCACCTAGTTTGTCGTAATGTGTAGGTTCTGCTTACTCCTTAATCAACTTCCACTTGTATCTCTCTTCTTTTATTATTGAGACATAATTTTTTCAAACTCGCTGGATTTCAAATCTTTTCACAGGTACTCGTTAATGCATCTACTAATCAATTCAAGCTGATCAATCTGATGATTTTCAATTCAGTAATTCGTCATTATTATGAAAGAAGGTGTTTAGGCCTTGGTTTCTCAAAAAAAATTGAAAGTTGAACTTTTCCGTTTTTCAATATTTCTATTTTGCTATTCTATTTGCTCAAATGAACTATTTGGATACATCATTTTACTTCATTTGTTTACTTTGTTTGTTTCATAGACGAAGAAGAAAAATACCTTTATTCTGGAACTGGTGTACCTTAAGAATAATATACACGAAATAAATAAAAGAAGTTCCTTCTATGAAATTAAAAGTAAAATGAGATAGAAATCTTGGCACAATGTATACCAGTAAGGCAGGCCAGAAGAGAAAATTACAAGAATATTTAAAAAAGAAATCAAATATTAACGTAAGGTCTCTGCTTGGAGGGAGAGGAGGTGATTATACAGGTTGGATTTAAAGGAGTAAAAGGAGGCAGCGTGACGAATAGAAAAGGGGTGGGAGTTCCAGAGTTTAGGGGCTCGGATGAGAAAGGATTTTTCGAAGGGCATGGGTTGTATGTTGCGGAAGGATAAGGTCGATTGGGGATGAGCGGGTGTTACGAGTGTGATGTGAAGAGTTGAATTGGAGGGATTGGGTGATGTAAGGAGGACGAGGAGTGTGGATGGACTGGAAAAGAAAGAAACCTAGGAAATATTGTGCACGGAAGGAGGGGTAGCGCCAGGAAAGTTCGGAATACCACCCCGACACCCGGGAACCCCGTGGGTGCCGAACACGAATTAGCATGAGAGGTGCGATGCTGGGGAGGGAATTGCCTGCACCCGATAATTATGGCGGTGGATTTGGACGGATTGAAGACGAGGGAATTTTTATGTGCCCATTCGTTGATGGAGTTTAAGTCTTTTTGGATCTTGAGAATGGCCGAATGAAGATCGGAAAGGATATGTACATTTGGGAGTCATCGGCATATAGGTGATAGTTACAGGACTGGATGGAGTCTGACAGGTCGTTGATATAAATGGAAAAATGGATAGGAGAGATGCTAGAGCCTTGGGGCACCCCAGATTTTAGTGGGAGGAAGGAGGAGGTAAGGCCATTGGGAAGGGAGACAGCTTGGTGGCGATTGGTAAGGTAGGAGTGGAACCAACGGATGGTGCTGGCGGAGAAGGAAAAAGATTCGAATTTAGAGAAGAAAGAAGAGTGAGGGACAGAATCGAAGTCTTTGTAAAAATAAAGAAGGACAAGTATAGTAACTTTCTATTGGTCCATTGCTAAGTGGAGTTCACTGATCATTTTTATTAGTGCTGATAGGGTAGAATAGCCTTGGCGGAAGCCAGATGGAGGGGATTGAGAAGATGGGACTGTTCAAGGTACCTGGAGACTTGGGCTTGAACTAATCTTTCTAGGGGCTTGGACAGGTTTGAGAAGAAGGAAATTGGACAGTAGTCTGTAGGGGAGGAGCTGGGTTGGGGGTTTTGTTGACAGGGTAGGCAAGGGCTTTTTGCCAGGCTGTCGGAAAAACAGAGTTTTGGAGTGAGTAGTTATAGATGTGAAGTAGAACATGTAGTAATATTGGGAGGCAGAGTTTAAGAAAATGGATAGGGATGCCATCAACCCCAATGGCCTTGCAGTGGGATTTGGTTATGGCCTCAAGGACTTCGGTGGGGGTTAGACAGGAGAACTAGAAGTTAGACGAACTGAATGAGGGCCCAGAGGGAGCATGTATGGGGATAGGCATTGATGAAGAAGAGTTGGGCGAGACAAAGTGGGTGTTTAATTCATCAGGGGAGACAGGATAGGAAGATGGTGAGTTGGGTGGGCGACATATGCCAAGGTTCCGAAGGAGCTTCCATTTTTCTCTATAATCAGGAGTGGTGGAGAGTGCCTTTTAGTAATGAAGGGCTTTGGCAGATATAGGATTGGTTTTTATTGCGAAGAGCTCGGAAGGAAGAGTGGTCTTCAGGAAGTTTGGTTCGACGAAAGCGCCTTCTTGCTGCTTCCCGTCTTTTAATTAGGGCGGATAGTGTGGGTTTTTATGGGGGCATGTTTGTTAAGGATATTGAGGAGATTGGAGGTTAGGAAGCCGACCATGGAATCGATGGATGAGCCACGGTAAATGTTGGCCCACTCGACCGACTCCAGATCTGGCTTCAAAACCTCGAATGAAAGGGTATCAAGAGGACAGAACCTTATGATTTTGGTGCGGGACATGGGGTAAGAATATTATATGTGATATGGATCAGGTCATAGGAGGAGATAGGGTGTTGGGAGAAGGATAGAATTTTATCGGCAGAATCCACAACCATAAGATTGAGCTAGGTGTATACAGAAGTAGTGTGATGTGGGGGATTAAATGGTATACATAAGAGATTAAGGGAGAACCATAGGTTTTCAAGGAGTCTTTTGTCATAGGAGTCAGAGGAATAATTTGCGTTGAAGTCACCTGTGATATCACGTTGGAATATAGAGGGCAGTAGGTGTACAGGGTGGAAAGGAATTAATTAGGGAATGGAACCTGAGGGGGTCGGTAAACAACTACAAAAAGGAGATGGTGGGAAAAGAGGGATATTTCACCAAAAATGATATTTATGGGGTGATTCGAGGATTGGTTTCTAGGATGCGACATCGTAGGCTGTTGTGGACAAATAAGCAAACACCGCCGCTGGTCCGGCCTAGCCTATCATGCCGGAGTAGGGAATAGTTAGGCAAGGATATGGAGTAGGAAGGGATGGTTGGTTTGAGCCAAGTCTCAGAGACAGCAATTATGTGGTAGAAGTTATCAGTGAAATGTACAAGGAATTCATCATAATGGGCACTATTCTTCAAGTAAACTAGGTCATAATTTTTTTTATGAAACTAATAATGCAATTTCATTTTAGCACCACTAGAGATAACAAAATATAAATTTTTGTCAGAAAATGGTCAAAACTTGAATTTGACCTCATTGCCATGATTCTGGTGTTTTAAAACTTTTAGATACCGACTTTCGCGAAAATCGTTGTAAATTAATTTTTAACTGATAATTTTGACGACCTTCTGCATGACTGGCATTGCTGTGCCATAACATCATTTATCTCAAAAGCCAGTGGACCGATATGCATGGTTGGCAATTCAATTTAAAGAAATAGTCAAGTTCATTTTAAAACTGTATCAAACATTAAAATCAGACTATCATGTCCATTTAAAAAATGAGGTTAATTTCCACCGAATGCATTCATTTCACCTTACTTTTTTAAATTTTTTTAGGCCAAGTTGACTTGTGGACGCAATCAGGAGTCGGGTGTAAATGTAGTTTTGACAGTACAAGTAAAAACTGTGCTTGCTGCGTTAAGGAAGGCGGATGTCCATGTGGCAGTCAGGCACCCAACAGATGTGCCCAGTGTGGCATCCAGCACTTCTGCACAAATAGTAAAAATTTCAATACTTGTCTTTAGATTATTATCATTAAATACATTAAATTATTAGCTTGTACCCAATTTTGAACAATTGTAAAAATTGAATTAAAATAAACAGCACATTTTATCCAATGCTTGCATGTATTGTTAATTATCTAAAGCTAATGACAGATCATTCGTTAGTATTTAATGAACAACTGTTTTATTATCTTTTTCTGCATGTAACTTTTAACATTGTTAATCATTATTTTTAATTATAGTGTGCAATATGACATTAGATGCGAGGGTTTTGATTTCCAAGTCGGGTAAAAGCTTCGGCCAATTGAAATCACCACCAGTGCAGGGGCCTACATTCTGCTGGTTTTCTTTCATACCCGATGATGATCAACGGGTTGAAATCCAAATATACAGGCTTATCAGTGTTGGAAAATTTAATGGCACGAGGTAATCTATTATTACAAATAATTTATAAATTTATTTTTAAAATATATCATTAATCTATACTTTTTTTTAACCATTTTAATTAAAAATATTGTCTCATCGTTCAGAGGCCTTGCATAAAGGCCTGGGTCCATATCCTCCGAGTCTTTATTATCGAAGGCTCAAATCTGAAAATCAGAGGGCATGTACACAATTTTCTCAGCAAGGACTTGGGGTCCACAGCCTCAAGTCTTCACCACCCAAGGTTCCCAACCCGAGACCACTATTGGCTGAGCTAGGATTTATAACTGGCAGGTACCAAGGGTAGAGCAGTGTTGAGAAGAGTTGAAGGGAATTGAATTGAGAGTTAAGAGTCAGTAGAAAAACTAACAGAATACACCTGTGTCCAGTTGCTGAGTTCCATTGCAAGTTCCTCACACAAAATAGAGCTCGCAGCGAACCACTGTCCACAAGATCGACAACCCAGCTCGTATGAGCCTCCCCACAATGAAGATGTACACGAGGAAATAAAATAAGCCAGGAGTGCCACCCCTTCAACTGGATCCAGTATTAACCTAATCCCATTTTCCCATATAGGCTCATTGTAACTCTTTGAGGGAGATATCCCCGGACATAGAGGAAAGATATAGATGCGCCACAGTATTTACTGTCAATAATTATTACTGCAAATTATATAGGCCTATTAAGGAACCCCTATAATGAAAATCGTAATGTAAAAAGTGCGTTTTTTCCATTGAGCTAAGCACTTTGTTTGGTGTTTAGTGTGAACACCTTCCATGCCAACAGGTTCTCTTAGTGTCAGAATTGCCACACCGAAGTCACACTGGGTCCGTGAGTCCAGGTTCCAAGTGGTGTCAACTGTTGAATCTCATCTTGGAAGATTGTTGGGACATGTCCTATGTGTTTTGCTAGGGTGTAAATTAATGATTGTCAATTAAAATTAACTAAACCGAAAGCATATTTATGTGATGTTTTTAGTTGTGAAGCAGGCTTTGTTCAGTTGGTGGATGGAATGTCTCCGACAACAAAATTTGGAGACACTCAGATTTGTGGGACCAACGAAAGATTTACACCTCCTGTCTTGCTCTTCGCTGACAATGGGCCAGCAACACTAATTTTCAAGTAAATATTTAACCAATTTGTTTTAGATTTTTAAGTTTGAATTGTCATCGTGTGAAATATAAATTAATTTTTAGGGTGGCAGAACCTACGCATAGATCCCAGTTCATGGCTTATTTCAGTTTCACGTCAGTGAACGGCAGCCTAGGCCCTGGCTTTAGACCTCGAGGAGGAAAAAGTTTAGATGGGACAGGTAAAACACAAAAAACATTTGTCATCTAGTACAATTTATTTTAAATTTGATAATTATTGTATATTTCTTGGTTTAAAGAAGAAAAACAGAAATAATTCTTGTAGAAGAAAATTGTCTATGGGAACAAATTTATCCAAAGTCAAATATATTAAAATTGTTTGAGTAGAAATAAAATTTACAAATTATTTTTTTATTTGATTCTAGAGTGTGATTGGATGTTTCAAGAGAGCGCATGCAAAGGGAATATTTGCCAGTTTTCAAGCCCTGGATATCCGGGGGTGTATCCGCCCAACAGAAGGTGTCTGTATCACATAGCCGGTTCTTCTCATTCTATGATTAAATTAATTTTTAAGGCTCTTTCTCTGCCGCACAGGTAAGTACATATTAGTATTTAAGAAAAACGAGTATCTCGATTCATACTACATTTTATCAAATTATTAATACATATTAATTAATTCTCATGTTGATTTTTTTTTTCAGCCATTGTAATTCTCATTTTATTAAAGTCTATTCTGGCCCAACCACCTCAAGCCCTGTGTTAACTACTTTGTGCAGAAATAGAAAACAAACAATCGTTCACGAAGGACCTAACCTTCTTTTAGAATTTAGGTAAATCTTAATTTATATAAAATGTGTAAATTGTGTAGATGAAATTATTTTAAATGGTAAAACATCGTCACACACAAATTGGGCATTTTTTTTAACATGGGCGTAGTTGCCATATAAGATTTTCTCTAACAAAGGGATGGTTAGGGATGGTTAGGGATTACAGGGTTAACACAAGTAAATATTGGATTTTGAAGGGGTGGGGAAGGAAGTAGAGATAGAAAGACATTTTTATATAAGGAGTCAGCTTTTTGAGATTAAGAGCAGTTCCATTGATGCCAATTTTAGATAACTTTTGAATTAGTGTTGTCAACAGAGTCAAATGCCCTCTTATGTCCAAAAAATGCCTACAACTTTTTTTAACAATCCAATTTTTGTAAAGTTAGTCTTAAAATTAATTAAGGTTTTTAGTTGAGATAATAAAGTCAATGGCACGAGCGGGATTCGAACCCACGATCTTCGGCTTGATACGCCGCTACTCTACCACTTGAGCTATCGTAACCTCGATCCACTTGGACACCAACTTCCTATCTCAACCACACCTTTTGAGTTTTCCCTCCTTTTTGCCATTTTTCAAATGTCGTGTAATCAGATTGGATTCTCAACAAAAAATGAAATGGCCACGGAGAGCTTTAGTGAAGTATACTTCATTTTAAATCATTAAATTCACTAATTTCGTGGTCCGCTTGACCAATTAATTAAGGTTTTTTAAAAAGGAGGGAAAATTTAAAAAGGTGCGGTTGAGATGGGAAGTCGGTGTCCGAGTGGATCGAGGTCACGATAGCTCAAGTGGTAGAGCAGCGGAATATCAAGCCAAAGATCGTGGCTTCGAATCCCGCTCGTGCCGTTGACTTTTTTATCTCAACTAAAAACCTTAATTAATTGTAATATATTAATTGGTCAAGCGTACCATGAAATTAGTGAAGTTAGTCTTAAAGTTAGGTTGAAGTTAGGTCTTGAAGGTTAAAAGTTAAGCCTTTGTATTTTTGGTGTCATAGACCCCCGTGGTTCAATTTTAATTATATTTTTCCAAATAAAAATAATACATTGATTTTTATCTAATTAATAATGATTTGATGACTTATTATAAATTATATTTTTCAACTACAAATTTTAATTAATAATGCATTCATCCAAAACTTTTATAAAATTATTTTAGCTCTGGTTCATCTATTCATCCATTTGATTTCAACGGATTTGTTGTTGCACTGGAATTTATCAATATTCCAACAACACTTGCTCCGACAACTATGACCTCAAAGACAACTCCAAGCAATATCTTAGGTATTTCATTTTAAATGTTGCTATTATCTTTTAAACTAATGAAAATGTATAAACCATATACTATAAATCCAGGAAGTATATCCAATAGCCATAAGAAAGAGTGCTCTCTCATATTTTATGGTAACGAAACAAGAAGTGGACATTTTGATTCAAGAGGAAAAGCGTGGCACCAGAATTGCACAGTTATGTTTATCGGAAGGCCTAATGATGTAATACATCTATCACTTGTAAATTATCACTTACGGTAAGTAATTTTTTCTAGTTTGCATTATAACGGACCGATATTTCAATTAATACAACTTTACATTTCTAATTCAATACATGTCCCTTCAAATTATTTAATTTAGTTGACATTGTGCTAATTGATTCCAGCGCAAGCGCTTGCCAAACAGCTCTTGAGATTTATAGTACATTTCCTTCTGAAGGGAAGAAACCACTTAAAAGAATTTGTAGCCCAGCAAAAAAGCATGCTCGTGATCCATCTAAGTAAGTATTTTCCATCTCTTCAGTAACTTCTATCTAGATAACGATTTCATAATTAATACAAGTTTGTGATGGTTTAAATACTATGGAGACATCATATGATTCAGCAGTACCACTGGGTGGTAGATATACTTGCATCCACCCTTGAGTAGAAAGCTGCCCAGGTGATTTCTTAGATGTGAGGCAAGCCTTAGATCAAGTGTGGCACCCAGGCTTGCTCTGGATTCTCAAGGAATCCAACCGAACCTTCCTTTTCACTTATTACCTTTGTCTGATATTCTTTCTGCTTTATTCATTATTTGGTTATTCAGATATCATGAGATGCGGTCGGGTGTGATATAGGTTTCAGAAAAATATTTTCTTTATCGTGCCAACGTTTCGATCTTTTATTGAGATCATCTTCAGAGCCTGGGATTTACAAACAATGTTTACATTTAACAAATAAATTTAGGATGTGGAAAAGTGAATTTATACAATGCAAAATATATTTTATATTCAAATTCCTTCCTCACCCCTTCAAAACCAAACATATATAAACATAAAACAGCAAAATCTCACTGGCACTCTCAACACGACATGCAAGGATGGCACAATTACACAGAAGACAAACACTTTGNGACTAAAAGCTTGTGTGAAGGCAAAAGGTGGTCATTTCGAGTAATATTATTTTATTTCAATCTTAAAAAATATTGGATTTTTTAAAATAAATTTCTTTTTCAAATTATCAAGTTTCTCTATTCCCTAATGGCCCTTTTTCTTGTAACAGAACTTATGGCAGGACTAGGTGCATCTCTATTTTACTTCCAACAAATGATTAACTTGGAACCCCTGCATTCAACTTATAAAAATAAAACAATGGAAAATAACACATGGTTCTTTTTGCTCACCCATCCATTCTTTCCAGGCAGGAATCCCTCAAGGTATCATCCTTGCTCAGATTCTCTCTATTCAGTATACACTGCAGATGTTCCTATAAATCCAGATTTTTTTTACCGGTGTTCTTCCATCGAAGAAACTCATTTTTGAAGGGGGTTGGGACCAAATTCATGGTCGCTGAGATCCGATCCCGCCCCTTCCATTGATGAGTGCCGTGTCAATTTCTCTCAATTGCGGCCATCGGCCCCTTAGGCGTCAGAAAAAGTCCAGAGGCGACGGTGGGGATCGAACCCACAACCGTGGAGTACACCTCATACAATGGACTTCAGAAAATTCCAGGGCAATCTGTCCTATTTGGAAGGATAATTCAATAAATATAGGGTCGCATTCAAAAAAACCAAATCCAAGCAAATTAACAGATTATCTCTCTCATCCAATGTATACAAATTTGTTCATCTCTCAGCATCCAACATTATCCACTTTTTAGGACATTACATCGACTAAAAATAATAGAAGACGTTATAAACTACTCAAAATTCTTGACAACATGACTTTCACTACAGAACAAGTGCTTCATTTACCTATCACTACTACGGAATTGAAATTTTGGGCCTACACAAGCATTCCAACTTCAAAAAAATCTAGTCATTCCTGTTCTACAATCCTTTGATCAAGTTTAACCAAGTTTCCTATGTCAAATCTAACCTTGCAATCCACCGGAGATCTTTCTATTTGTCCTTGAAACCAATAGAGGTACACTTCTATAATACCCTGGACCCTCATCCCAACCCCATAGTCCAACACTAATCAATTCCAATACAGCACTCCTCACGCAAATAATACACCACATTTACAGCAAACCCAGACACTAATGGACTTTACTAACCTCCATGTAAGAATGGCTCATGAAAAGGAGGATCGAACACAACAAAAGCAAATCCCAGAAATTCACCTGCCATTTGGGATAGATTTTCCTGGAAAAAAAAAAAAATTGCCTTTACTAACAATGGGTTATTTTACCTCTGTGTATTATGTTTATTACTTTGCTGTAACATAAATAAACAAATAAAAAGTGATTTTTTTAAAACTGTTATTTAAAATAAATGTACATACATAATTATTTTTTTAATTAATTTAGGGCCACATCGCAGGAAACATTTGCCTCGTCTGGTAATGTGATGGTGATATTTTTAAGAAGGCCTTCCAATTATGAGGATATCGAACCTGAATTTGTGGATGGGATGTTTTTATTCCATGACCGTAAGTAAAATTTTCTTAATTCTCCAATATCTCTTGAATTAAACATAAGACTTAAGTCTTAGATTATAAAATACGTTTTTTTTTTACTAATTGCAAATCCATTTTATTTTGTTTAAAGAACATGTTGATGGGACGCTACAACCAGACACTATCTGTGATGTTGAATTTTTTGGACATAGTAGTAATTCTGTGGGACAGGTTCGAAATCCAGGGAACCAGCATTATTTCTGGAACTCTCAGAATCCAATACGATGTTCACAAAGATTTATACCAGCTGCAAACCAAAGTATAACAATAAAGGTAACAAAAAACCGCTACAATTGTAGTAAAAATGATAATGATTTGGTAGTAATGGATTTGTTTATTATGATTATTAGGTTGTCTCTCTTACCCATCTTCCATTGGAAAGTAACTGTAAAACGGAATGTGGCGATGGTGGTTGCCGGTGTGTACCCAAAGGATACTTGGCTAGTGTTAACCATCTAGTTTTAACATCATCTACAGGCAAATCACTGTCGTGTTTGTGCAGTGACTTTAAGGTAAATCTCGCTCTACAATCTTGTACATTATGAAGTCCAAGTGAACATTCTATTTATTATAAACTTATAATAATATCTGTGGCTGCAGTGTATAGTGGGCTAAGTCCAAAATCGAAATTTTCAGGGTATTGAGTGGTGGATAAAATTCCCAACAATTTTTTTTTCTGGTTCTCTCAATATTAGCCTAGTTTTCGAAATCTTTTTCATTATTTTTCTTTACATTAAACACAATTTTCACAAGTTTTGACTATTCTTATCTTAAAATATTAGAGTGTAATTCGTATAATCTGTCTGTGTAAAAGTAAGATGTGTATAAAAATCTGTGGTTTTTTTTTTTTTTTAAATATACCACAACTTTCTAATCAATTAATTGTTTCTTATTTCTACTGTGCAGCAAGAATGGCTACCTGTAGGACTCCGAAGCTGGTCTCCTGTCAATGTTGTTTATTCCGTCGCTCCTAACAGCTGGGCCACAAAAGGCTTTCATTTCCAAGCAGATTATATTTTCCACAATGACAACATTTGTGGATTTCGTGTAATGAAACAGCATTCAGGTATTTATTAAATTTTATCCACATTCTCCAGGGTGCCATATTGATAGATTAAATTCCTAAAAAAAGTCATAAAAAATCTGTACCATTTCAAATTCAATTCATTTATATACTTTGAGCTCCATGTACCATAAAAGCTCTTTGAAGGTTGTGTTAGTGCGCTCTCTCTAATCCGAACTTTGGTATTTATAGTATTAAAAAAAAAGTAAAATAACAATTAAGGCTGACTTTTAAAACTTTAGAGTAGTAAAAGTTATCAAACCAAACAATAAAATGAAGTTGTAACAATTTTAGTACTTTCTGAAAATCTGTAATCATTATGGGAACAGATAAAAACACAAATAAACTCTCCATGAGCAGAGGTACTGTCTATGGAATAAAAGAGAAACCGAATTAGAGATATAAATAGATNTAAATGAGTGAGTGTGAGAGAGAGAGAATGAGTGCGAGAGGGGGTGGGAGAGGAAAAAGAGAGAGTGAGTGAGAGGGGGTGGGAGAGGAAAAGAGAGAGAGAGAGCAAGAGAGTGATAAGAGGGAGAAAGGGTGAGATGGAAAGAGAGGGAGAGAGAGTGAGGTACCAAACCAAGACCAGTTTAGACTATCAAATTTTTGAGAATTTCTTTTGTTCAGTCAATCCCTCACCTCCCTTCCCAACACTGCTAAAAAATGAAATGTTTGATCAGGCTACATTGTTCTTCTGTTAAGTGTAATTACATATCAATTGCTTAAAAATTAGATAAAAGAGGAAGAAGCAATAAAGAAAATGTTAAATAAATTTTATCAATTTTAAAAACTTATTTTTTAAAGAAAAATTGGCAGTATATGATTGTTTTATTAGGTTTATCGTTTTGACTATCCAATAATAATAAAATGTTGGGTTGAAATTTTTTTTTTTTTAACATATTTTTAACACTCACTGTCATTCAGATAACCCCTGCAATAATTAGTTTTGATTACTGAGAGAGCGCTCTACTTGCTTAGACAATTTTTTTTTTCATTTTGGAAATAAATTTTTTTTTCATTCATTCACACCTAAAAATAACCTATGATTAAAATTATCTGTTCAGAAGGTTTTATTATACTGAATACTATTATACTTATTATTATCTATTTATTATTTTCAATTACAAACATTGTTGCAACTATAACTGTTTTTATTAGATGATTAGCAAACTAAAGATGTTGAATATAATTGTATAAATATAATTTATATAACCAAACAAACACAATATAAGCCCTTATTTTACATGATTTGTTGTAAATTATCGTGGATTAAAGGTACCATAATACATTTATTTTGTTTGTCTGACAATTTCCAGGTACTGTAAGCTCAGGGCAGTTGGAAAGGGAGAACCCTTTGAATTATTATTATTTCCAAACTTGTCACTGGGTACTGGATTCCAACGTAGAGAGACAGCTTACTGTTGATGTACATAGCGTTCAAAATCGTAAGTTATAAACATTTGACTCAAGAGTAAATGACAAGCCTTTTTTTTATTTATCTGGCTTATTGAACAGACACGCTGTGTATGTAGACTTTTAATTTTAACAAAAACTATATATATATATTTTTTTGTTAAAATTTATATATGCCACTCATAATATATATATATATACAGGGTGAATTGCTACTCGTGCTACAAACTTCTCCAGTAGATTCTTCACCCTAAAATGAACAAAAAAGTTCATATTGTCCATGGTCCGATTCTCAACCATTTCAGAGTAATTTCGCTTTTTATCGATTTTGAAAGATATCACGTCCTGGCGTCGGAAAATCGTGATATCTTTTAATCTAAACATTTCTCTTAAAATCTATAAGCACCGTTGAAATCCCCGTTAATTTTTCAATAAGAAGATGAAGGTGGCAAAACGTTTGGGTCTTTCTTCCTTGACCTTCTAGCTGTTTGTA
Organism: Cimex lectularius; assembly: GCF_000648675.2. Taxonomy (NCBI): domain Eukaryota; kingdom Metazoa; phylum Arthropoda; class Insecta; order Hemiptera; family Cimicidae; genus Cimex; species Cimex lectularius. The sequence continues at coordinate 116,548 of NW_019394164.1, read as the reverse complement.
AACTTCTTAAGCATTACATACTAAATGGGCATTAAATTAAATTAAAAAATTTCAATGGAATTATGATTTTGATTCTCTCTAAAAATTAACGGGGATTTCAACGGTGCTTATAGATTTTCAGAGAAATGTTTAGATTAAAAGATATCACGATTTTCCGACGCCAGGACGTGATATCTTTCAAAATCGATAAAAAGCGAAATTACTCTGAAATGGTTGAGAATCGGACCATGGTCAATATGAACTTTTTTGTTCATTTTAGGGTGAAGAATCTACTGGTGAAGTTTGTAGCACGAGTAGCAAGTCACTCTCAAACATTAGCAATCCTTGAACCACCATTTTTTCTCTTTTTGTCATCAACATCTTGGTCTCACAACCACTAAATAAGAAAATGACGAGTGCGTTGGAAGCGTTATTAAATCAGGTAGTTTTCCTCAAATTTGCTGCCTTCTGAGACTAAAATTAGAAACTCTGGATTACTTTATACACTTTCCGATTTACACAATTTTCCACTCTTTTTGTAGTTCTGGCTGAAATAAAACACAAAAAATTAGCCCAAACATTTTGCCACCGTCATCTTCTTATTGAAAAATTAACGGGGATTTCAACGGTGCTTATAGATTTTCAGAGAAATGTTTAGATTAAAAGATATCACGATTTTCCGACGCCAGGACGTGATATCTTTCAAAATCGATAAAAAGCGAAATTACTCTGAAATGGTTGAGAATCGGACCATGGACAATATGAACTTTTTTGTTCATTTTAGGGTGAAGAATCTACTGGAGAAGTTTGTAGCACGAGTAGCAATTCACCCTGTATATACTCAGTGCAGTCTATTTTTAACACATTGAACATGAGATAATGATGAAAACTTGTTGAGATTGCAGGGTGGCAAATTTTTCGTCTAAATTAGCATTTTCAGGTTGAGCTCATAAGTAGAATGAAGTTCTTCGGAGCCCTGTGGATACAGTTTAATTTTTCTGCCACCTGCAACCTTGGCAGTAAAAGCAAGTTCTCACTTTACTAACTCACCCCCTAAACACTAGCTGTTTACGTTCTAGCTTCTTCTTGTACAAGAACTTCCTAACCATCCCTTCTTGTTCAATTAGGAATAAATATTGAACAAGAAGAAGCTTGAACATGAGTCCTGTTTTTTTTGTGTTTTTTATTATTATTATTTATTTATTTTACAGTTCATACTCTATTTTCAAAAATTAACACTGTAAAATAAATAAATAATAAAATAAATAAATAAATGTAAAAAAGAACAGGAAAGTAAAAATGGTAAAAACGTTGACCTTTCACCTCTTCCAGATGCTTCTCATGTTCAAGCTTCTTCTTGTTCAATATTTATTCCCAATTGAACAAGAAGAAGATAGAACGTAAACAGCCAGTGTTTACTCTTATTTGTTGTAATAACCAAATTTATTTAAAAATTAAATTACTTACAAATTAAATGAAAAGAACAATCAATTGCTTCTTTCCATCAATTCTGTAATTTCATTTAAAGTAAAAATAATCAAATCTTACCTTTAAAAACAAAAAAGTTGATAAAAAAAAGTTCACAACCTATTTTTTCTAGTGTCAATTGGAGTTATACTGGAAAGGTGTAATGTTTGAAAATTGATTTCATGCTGAATTTAAAGCTCGTTTTAAAATGGGAAAAATAATAGCCAATAGAATATGACACGTCTGAATAATGACCTGAGTCTCAAATGAGAGCCCCAGACAGAAGACAAGTCGGTTTTCATACGAGATAAGCCACCTAGCCATTACTTTACCGTGTAATAATTTTTTAACTTTTGAAAAGAAAGCCCATTAGGTTTAGAAAATGCATTCCAGTTGAATAAATGAGCCTGATGTTTTTGTTGAAATTAAAACCCTACATACAATATAGATAATACTAACCATTAAGAATTTGATTGCTACTGTTGAGTTATATTGGCACGTAATAAACATGTGTGTTTTATGAATGAGCATTTTTTTACTTTACTAAAAATCAAGACCTGAGATGGTTTCACTTCAAATAATACTTATTCTTTTACAGCTTAACATTCATAATTTTTTAAATAAAAAAAAAAATTAATGTCACTTATCAATGAATAATTTTATAGGTCCTTGTACTGCATGGAACATAACTCTTCATGAATACAATGAAATAAATCCTGAAAAAATTGGCGCATTATTGCATACATTTTGCCCAAGATACGTGCACAAAAGTTTCGAGCTTCCGTGGAAACTCAATATCATTGTAATCAGGTATGAAATTTCATTGAAAGCTCTATTTCTGAAAAAAGGTCTGTATTTCAATGTTAGTTTTTGATTGGAAAGATGTTTGAACAACTCCTTTGATGTCTTTGCCCCATAGTTGATTTCCTTGATTTAATCCCAGATCATTTTGGCTTCTTACACACTCTATGGTTTAGTATGATTTTGTTGTAATAATTACAACATAAGTTACAATTATTGTAACTGGTCAAGTCTGTACAAGTCCATTACCTTACTGCATCCATTATTATTTATTTGTTGTAGTTAATTCAACAGTTGTAAATGTACAATAAAAGGGAAAGCCAAAAATTGTTAAAATATAATATTGGATTTATAACATATTTTTCATTTTACCAGGTTAAATGCGATGACACGAATGGCACCGGATTTCACTTTTAAATGGAAATCACAGATTGTGAGGACGAATACGAGGTTGGCTGGCATCACACCCGCCCAGCCGTCAAACTCAGTAATTCAAACGAGTGATTGTTTATTAATTTTCCTTCTTGCTGTGATCGGATTGAAATAGTATGTGAAATAAATGTATATAAATGTGCTTTGAATGCAGTGTCTTTTACTGCCACTCATCTATATGACTTAACAAATTTATGTAAATTTAAAAAACAAAAAAATCAGCCAAAACTAAAGACTATTGAAGACCTTGTCCGAATTCAGAGGTTTTTCCACGTTTTCAATCTCCTGACAGTTCAAATTTAAATGAGCCAAAGTTAAATGCTGATCTCATCAAGAAAAAAATGAGGAAGTGCAATGAATCGTGTTTTAAATAGTTCATTAATTTCAGTGAACTGTGATTAAAATTCTATCCATCACCAGTAGTTAATTTAGAGATTTGTAAACTTTTGTAAAATGAAATACAAAAGTAACAAACAATATGTGTTCATTTATATTCAAGACAATTGTTTTGTTATATGATAAATCTATTAATAATTAATGATAAAACTCTTGTGAAGGTACTTAAATAAAAATGCATTTAACTGACATTAGTTTATTATTGTTGATGAATAATATAAATTGGATTTAAATGTCAACAATTATAATGGCATTATCTTTGAAATAAGATTTATTAAAATAAAATTTTTAGTTTTTTTTTAAATGTCTTTCTACATAGATAATTCAGCATTATAATAAATGAACTTCTTTTACATACTTTGTGTATTATATTTTTAAAAAAATGTTAATAAGTTCAACAATAGTGTCAATTGTGTAATGGTGACTTTTATTTTTTAAAAAGACATTGCTAGAGAAATATAAGCCTATGTAATGAAATTTGGATACTATAGCAAAATCAAGTTTGACCTTCCTAGGGGCCAATTGCAGAAATTTACAAGACCAGGGGAATCTATCTCTCAGATAGTTGCATTTCATGTGCTGCAAATTTTTCAAAAACTATAAAAAATAAAATAAAAAATACATGAGTGGTTGGCAGGCTGCATATGAGATTTTCCCTCAGAGCTCATTTCTCTAATAATCTTAGAATTTTTTTATTTTCTATTTTTATACATTGTTACTATTTATTTAGAAATCGTAAGATGCGGTCTGGTGTGATGTAGGTTTCAGAAAAACATTTTCTTTATCGTGCCAACGTTTCGATCTTTATTGAGATCATCTTCAGGGCCTGGGATTTACAAACACTGTTTAAATTGAACAAAATCATGTAGGATATGGAAAAAAGTGAATTTATACTATGCAAAAAATATTTTTTATATTCAAACAAAGTATTTTTTTAAATTCAAAGTGTTTGTTTCATGCGTAATTCGGCCATTCTTGCGTGTCGTGTCGAGAGTGCCAGTGAGATTTTGCTGTTTTATGTTTATATATGTTTGGTTTTGACGGGGTGGGGAAGGATGTCGGTATAGAAAGACATTTTTGTATAAGGCGTCGGCTTCTTTGCGGTGAAAGGAGCCGACGAAGAGAAAAAAATGTGTTGGTAATGGTTCGGCCAGATTATCCTTTCAGGATTATATGGAAAGGGATAAATAGGAAAAGTAAAGCTGAATTGTTGGGAAATTAGACTATGTGAAAAATATTTGATGTGTGGAATGTAATGTGATGATATAGGTATGTTATCTGTATTGAATTTGATTAATGATATTGGCGTAGCTGCGACTGAGTTTACATGTATCTGTTCTGTAATTGATGCTGTGTTTATCTCTGTTGATATAAACCATTTCTAAAAAATTACGTTTATATTTGTTTTGTTCTGTATGTAATATTTTTGGATTTTTAAAGTCGAAATTGTGTTGGTGTTCAAAATGGTAGGTAGCGAGTGCGGTAGGATTTTGCTTGGGTTTTTTACAATCATGTTGCTTTACTCTCTTATCCAGATATTGGGATGTAAGTCCAAAGTAAGTTGCCGGACAGTTTAAACAGTTGATCTTGCAGATTAAGTCAGATTTATTTGTTATTGGTGTGGGATCTTTAATTTTGGAAAAAAGTGTTTGAATTGTTTTATAATTTTTGAAGGCTATTTTGAAGTTATCGGACAAGAGAAATGTGTTTAATTTGTGTGATAGGCCTTGGTCTTTTCTATACCGACATCCTTCCCCACCCCTTCAAAATCCAACGTATATAAACACAAAATAGCAAAATCTCACTGGCACTCTCGACACGACATGCAAGAATGACACAATTACACAGAAGACAAACACTTTGAGTGAGTAGAAATACTTTGGTTGAATATATAAAAAACAAATATATATATTGCATTGTATAAATTCACTTTTCCACATCCAAAATGTAATTGTTATATATAAACAATGTTTGTAAATCCCAGGCCCTGAAGATGATCTCAATAAAGATCGAAACGTTGGCACGATAAAGAAAATGTTTTTCTGAAACCTACATCACACCAGACCGCATCTCACGATTTCTAAATAAATATCGATTAACGGTCTAATCACCACACATTGTTACTATCATTATAATGATTAAATATTTACATATGGGGACTGCAGTAGCTGAGTGTTCGGTGTGTCTAACAGCTTGTAGACCCCATCATCGCCCGTGGTCCTTTTTTTCACGATACCCTTTCCCGATGAATATGCTTAAAACCATTACATTCTCTCATTCCACAGTTAATTTCTATTTTACAAATGCAATTCCTCTCTGTTGAGTAAGATTTTCTCACATTGGGTTGTTTTTGTGAGTTGCCTTTCTGCTTGCCTCATGCCTGGTTTATGGCCATAATATATGTTGTGTTGTTGAGTTATCCAAGATTCCAGTTCTTTTTTAATGTGGATTTGCGATTGTGTTGCCCAAAGGTGACATTTTTAGTCGGGCAAATGACTTTCTTGTTGCTTCTCTCATGAACTGGAACTCACATCCTTTACAGGCAGGAGTCCGTCAAGGCAGAATCCTTGGCTCTATTCTCTCTATTCACTATACATTGCAGACATTCCTAGCAATCTCGATATAGTGCTCCTTACACAGTGGCCTGCATAAACCTCCAGGACCATCACTTCTGTTTGAAAGAATGGGCGAAGAAATGCAGACACAATGAAACCAAATCCTTACAAATAACCTTTTCCCTCTGCTATATCACCTTTTCCCTAACCTTTTTTATATCTAGTCGTCTTCCAGCAAATAATGTTTGCATTTGTGACTTTTTATTGACAAAAGCCTAATTTAAAACCTCACACTCGAGTCTGAAGGATAAAATTGAACATCACAACTATAAACAATCGTATGGAATTAAACCATTGGGTTCAGCCATGCTGTCCAACCTCAAAATAATCCATTAACTGTCCAAATTCCTTTGAGCCTAAGCTTTCAAATTAAAATCCAACCTTATTCAAAACTCAAACTGCTAAAAGTCAATACACGTGCTTTCATGGAATCTTGACTCTCATCAAAAGCCCCTAGTCAAACAATATTCATCCTGAACCATTATCTACCAATCCTCTGAGACGCCTAAGCACCAATGGCAAAGTTAGGCCGAGTGGGTTGAGTTACCTGAGATTCTATTAGTTCGTTTTAATGATTTTATGTCACAAAACGGATTTGTGCACTATTTGTTGTCCTGAGGCGACCATTTTAGATGGTTTATTTGCTTCCTCATTGCCTGAAATTTTTTCATGACCTAAGACCCACTTTAGTGTTGTAGAACTCAACTTTTTAAAAGCATATTTAGGCATTCATAAAAGTTTTGATTTGATCTCAGACTTGGAGCTGTAAGACAAAAATATTCATGATTTCCTCTTAAAAAGTAATTAATTGGAGCAATTTATTATTTATTTATCCTCACTGCACTAACAATTTTCATTGTTTGTTCAAATGATTCATTTCCCAATGTCAAATTTTATAAAGGAAAGGAACAAAAAATTTAAGAGTGGTACTTTCATTAACAGCTGATTGTGGGATGAGATAACTTCGCACTGAAAAGAATAATGTTTAATTTAAAATGAAGTGACTATAGATAGCACTAGATTAATAGATAGATCAATAGATTAAGAAAAAAAAATTAAAAACTTACAAACCAAAATTTTTATGAGAGAAAATCTTATATACTGACCACCCATGGATTAACGAACAACTTATGCTTTATTCTTTTTAATCAATAAAAAAATGCTGGTTTTGTTATATGATTATACCATTAAATCCTAATTTTTATATTAAAAATTTAAATCTTTATTGTTACGCATAATATTTGACAATACTGACCGGAGCGAATGGCAAGCAATTCTGTTGGGTCACAATAAATCATTTATCTTTTAGATTAGAGTAAAAATTATATATTTTATATGACAATGTCAAATACAAATGGAAAGCTACATGAGTGATGGTTATTCTTAGGTTAATGCAATCTAAAGGATGTATGCTCTAATTGGAAGGTTAAATTTAAAAAAGTTGGGCATAAAATAATTTATTTTCATTAGTGTAATTTGTTATATTTTGTAATAAAAAGCCTCTTGCACAGAATAGTNAGTATATATATAAATCTTTATACTTAATCAGATAGAAACTCTATATTTGAAAACAAAATCTCTATATTTTATGCAGCTCCCTTGAAACATTAGTGCCAAATTAAAGAATAAAAAGAAATAAAAAAAAGAGATAAGATAAAACTGTAATAAATAATTTTTGTCTTTTATTGTGTTTAAGATACTAATGTTAATAAAATATCACTTTTTATTTATTTTAAGTAGGATGATAAAAAAAACCTTTTTCAATTCATATTTTGTTTTTTAATAAATGATAATTTTGACACGTATATTATATTACAATGTTATATACTCATTAAATATTTAATGAATTAATTATAATGTTATAGCTTTTTATTTCCTTTATTAGCTGTTACAGATTTTATATGTATGAAAAAAGAAACAATATGTTTTCTAGATGTTCAGAGCATAAGCTCAAATCCCAAGGTTATGTTGCGATCACTTTGGGATCTGGTGTATAGAATAGAAAATTGTATTATTTCAAATTGACATTCATTGCACGTTTTAACTCTAAAACACGTCCAAGAGTTCAGTACACCCCTGTTTTGGTGAGCAGTAATGATTACATAGAATTAATATCATATAAATTGCTCAAATGTAGGCAGTATTAACATTCACTACATGTGTAAATTTGTAAATATGTACATTAGTTTATATATGTAATAAATATTATATGTAGCGATAAAAAAATAGTCCTTAAAAAATGTACATTCCTTTCCCTACACCCTGGAAATGAAATAAAGACAGATTATATGAACAAATATAGAATAAATAGTTGGAAATTAATCGATTTTTAATTGATGATTCTTTTTTTTATTGCTTTTTCATTCCATCATATCAACCAGTATTGGGTGGATAATTTAAGTTAATAGCATGGCGCTTGTTCTATTTCTCACAGAGGTGTAAAAATGAATGAATAATATATATACATCATGTGACACATACATTTAAAATACAATAAATATACAAGAGAAAATGGCTAGGGCCATTAAGGGTTAGATGACGGTTTGAAGATGGAATGGAAAGTCTGTTGTGTTACATCTGCCCTGGGGTAGACCAGCAAGGAGAAGGTGGTTTGGGGAAGACTCGACGTCTTCAATGACTTGGAAATACTGGCCAGTGAGGTAGCTTCGAAGGAAAAGGTAATAGGTAGAGCGAAGGGTGACTTTGAATGAGAACAGCAAGCGCCGGTGCCATACTCGATCAAAGGCCTGAGCCACAAGGAAGGCCCCCGAACAATACTGTCCCGACTCAAGAGTGGCAGAAAAAAAATCTTTAACTAACTTGTAACTTGGTGTCACTGTTGACCTAGTGCGTGACCGCCACGAAATTCAAACTCATGGTCGGGATAACTGTTTTAAGCTGGGAGCACACTAGGTCGGTGGGGCGGCGCGGGTCCGAATTGTGAAGGTCCGCACACTATGTAGGAACCGATATATATTCTCGGCCGCGTTGGTCGAATTTCCCCCTCCATCTGACTAGAATTGCGGTTTAGTGCTGATTTTGCATTCATAACAAATAGTATTGACGAGGAAATTGTTTTTCTTGTCGCGGCCGCAGAGTTGGAAGAGGAGGAAGAAAGGCAGAAACGAAAACGAAAAACATGGGTACATGAAATAAACACCAAACGCCTTACGTTTGGAGAATATCACCATTATTTTATGGAAATGATCTTGTTTTCAAACTTAACTTGAAACAATGCTACTACTATTCCAAAAAGCAGGGTAAACAAAGCAAGACGTTGGCTTCATCTTTACAAATATGGTGTCCGAGGACAGCCGAATATGCCCGAACTCAACGAATTCCGACCGTCCTAGTGTGCGGGATTACATTCGTTTCAGCGCATTTTTCTTGAGGTCGGTTTCGCGCCGCCCTACCGACCTAGTGTGCGCCCAGCTTTAGACAGACACGAAGATTTAGAAAAATGTTGAATGAATTTAGAAAAAATAATGAAGATGTATTAATCGCGAGATCGGACAAGGGAAACAAGACGGTTCTCATACACCAGGGGTGCTCAAACGGTCGATCGCGATCGACCAGTCGATCGCGAGTGCTTTTTGAGTAGATCTCGAGAAGAAAAAAATTTTTAATAAGTAGGTAGGTAACTAAACTACAAAAATGTATTACGTAATAAAATAACACTGCTTGCGGCAAAAGGTGGCTTTATCAAAGGAACGCGCGGCACTTGTCAAAGAAAAGCCGCGTTGTTTCTAGACTAGTAGACAGTACAGTCTAGTCTAGAAACAACGAGAGACAGTACAGTCTAGTTTCGGGCGGCGCGTTTGACGGGAACATTCGAGACTTTCGTTCACGCCGATATAAATGTTGTGCCTGCAGGAATTGGAGTCATTCTGAATTGTAACTTGATGGCGATACTACGTCGATACAAAGTTTATTATTAAATA